>NW_026652293.1:34623149-34664519 GCF_009828535.3 Hylobates moloch | reverse complement strand
GTTAGAATTAAACAGAAGAATTCTAATGGGGGATATGTTCCAGCTGTTTTTTTTTTTTTTTTTTTTCGAAACGGAGTTTTGCTCTTGTTGCCCAGGCTGGAGTGCAATGCTATGAACTTGGCTCACTGCAACCTCCGTCTCCCAGTTTCAAGCTATTCTTCTGCCTCAGCATCCTGAGTAGCTGGGATTACAGGCATGCGCCCCACTCCAGGCTAATTTTCTATTTTTAGCAGAGATAGGGTTTCACCGTTTTGGCCAAACTGTTCTCGAACTCCTGACCTCAGCTGATCTGCCCGCCTCAGCCTCCCAAAGTGGTGGAATTACAGGTGTGAGCCACTGCCCACGTCCACCAGCTTCCTTTTTAAATTGATCTTTGAATAATTTAACTTGAATGATTAAATGATATATGTAGTAAGAATTTATAGATTTTACCAAAGGACTGGCCCCCTATTCCCTGAATGAAATATAAAAAGGAAGGGGCATATAGAAAAACATTTCTGGTATTATCCAGTACATTTTCTTTTGAATTCATTTTCTTATGGAAAATGGAGAGTTTTTTAAACCTCATTTAGTTTGGTGAATTACAATTCAATTGATTTTTTCTGTTTATGCCTAAAAAGTCTATCTGAGCAGGACCATTAATTTAAATGCTTTCTACAAGTCGTTGTCAGGCCAGGGTGGGACTGGAGATGGAACGATGTGAAGAAAATAAATGACTGTAGTGGGAGAAAATGGAGGAGAGAAAAAGAAAGTAACCTTTTTACAGATGAAGGTTCTAAGGGAATAGGTCAAATTAATTTACCTAGTGTTTAAAGTATGCTCCTTCATGCAAAACTTGTGTGTCTCCCAAATAGGCTAGGCAGGAAACTCCAAATTCTGTGATATCTTTAACCCAGGTAGAAGGAGCACTGACCTACTTTCAGATCACACTGGAAAGACCAACCGATCAATTGAAGTTTGTAACAGACCTGCACAAAGAGAAGGCTTCATCAATGCTGTATTTTCCTGCTGCATGAAAGAGTTATATTTCTTGTTGTGAGTGTTTTAATCCCCACTTATCTTTTATGATAGATGTTAGTCAATGACATCTCTTGAGACTGAGTTTGGTTTTGTTATTATTGCTCTAACAAAGAAAAGCTTGAGGTTTTGAAATTTTGATGATTTTCAAATTTTGATGTCATATTTTTATTTCTAAAGGAATAGAGTTATGAGGCTTCTGTAAGTATCATTTAGTGTCTTTTATATGATCTGTTAAAAGAGCTGATTTCTAGTTGTTTTATAACTATCAAAATTCCAAGAAAAGCAAGAAAAATCTGCATAAAGTGATGCACAATATATTTTAGGTGTTGTACTGGGTTTTTATACTTATTTAAACCTTACAAAAACCTTTTATGATAGATAGCTGAGAAAACTGAGACTCAGAGAAGTCAAGAAACTTGTCCTAGGAAGTAGTCCTAGGAAGTTCCTAGGAACTTGTCCTAGGAAGAAGTTTCCCATCTCAAAGCTCATACTTTACAACTATGTCTGCTTCTCATGGATCTTTGTACAGTTCTTATAGCTTAACAGAAGCTGACCACCTGCTTAAAATTCTTCCCAATTGTATTCAACTGCATCATTACATTAATATTGGCACAGCAAACACCAAGTCCTTTTGTAGCAAACCTATTTCATGACCATTTTCTTTAACATTTTCTTGTATGTCACCAAAAGAAGAAATATTTCTTTTTTAAAGTCATTTTTAGCCCCTTGAAGTTCAGAATTACCCTCTAGAAATCTCCATTTTAGTGTCTCAGCATGAATTTTTATATATCAAATCTGAATTTCAAGTTGTCATTTATATCAGACCCTTTTGCAATCTATTGCTAACGGAGTGTGTCCTTAAGATTTCCCCCAAAAAGTTCAGTGCTCAGCTCAGAATGGTGAGATATTATCTTTTAAAGAGGTTTTGTGCATACTTAGTACAGAGATCACCTGGATTTCCTTTAAGTCAAGCAAAAATGTAGGTGAAGCATTCAGACCAAAACCACATGCCGACCAACTTCGAACAGTTCATTTTGGTTAGAATTGCAAATATGTAGAATGGCTTGTAAACATTTACTGAATGACTACCTTGCACCAGGTACTGCTAGACACTGAACTCTGCATTTTCTACTTCCTGGTACTTGCCTTTATGAAGCATCTCTTATACCCTAGGCAGTAGTCTATGCACGGGAAATCATAAATATCATTAAAAAAAAATCATTGGACCAACTGGCCTCAATCTTAACTGGTCTTACGTCTTTCTGTAAGAAATTCTGATGACAAAGAATCTGAATTGGATTACAGTGACTATATTTAAAACCTAGAAGAAAAGCTGATACACAAAGCGCCTTAATCTTTTCTGACAGAAATACAGCGAGCATCGTAATGAAAAGATACAGTCAGTCTAGAGTTGCTGTCAATATGCGGCATTGTGCCCAGGGCAATTAAATTTGCCTGTTTTTTATTACTGAGACCAAATATTTGGCCTGGGTTCCTGCAGAAAATAAGTAATTCCATTACATGTGATTCACCTTTGAGTAACCCTCCAAGTTAATGAAGACTGAAGCTGAAAATTTATATTTATTACAGAAATAATCCATTTAGCAAATATTTATGGGGTCCCTTTATGCTCACTGGGCAGTATATAAAGATTTAAACATGCAAAATAAAGCCTTTGTGTGTTAGAAATGTGCAGCCTAACTTGCCTAAAAATATCTCTCCATTTTTTCAAAAAAATCACATTCTTGTTTTTTGTTTTTTATAAGAGGATAAAATGAATTATGATGACTAACAAAAGATATTCCAAAGTCATGAGGAGCCTGGACTCTGGAGTCAGGCAGAGGGTGTTTTAAAATGTGATCTGCTATTTATCACCTGTGCGACCTGGCATCAGGTGCTTCTCATGCGCCATGATATAGAATCAATTTGATAATAGCTCCCATCTTATTAAATTGTGTTGAACTGAGATAAGAAAATTCCTGATAAATTTCCTGAAACATCGCAACTACTCAGTACATTATGTCTATTAATTTTTTATGATACATGTTTTGAGCTAAATTGAGTTTTTAGTGTATCATTGTGCACATTTCCCACCTAAAATGTAATGTGGTCTTAGTGCATCCCTCACTCTAAGTCCCTGCTCTCTGGCCGAAGGCCTGTGTACTCAGGTTGATCCATCTGGTATAGTTTGGGGCTCCTTCTCCTTCTTCCCTAGTACATCTATATACACAAATAAATATCAAAAAATTGGACACCAATGGAATGTAGATTGCAAACATTGGCAAAAGTCATTAGTTTTTAAAAAATGATTATATAAACACTAAGCAGCTTTTTAAGAAATTGTTAAACAAACATTGATGACATGTCTTCTGCGCACTAGGTACTGCAATAATCATCATGACCATTCTGAAAGAAGTTGCTTGACTCTGGAGCCAAACAGACCTAGCTCAACATCTTGGTCTTGTTACTCATTTGTTTAGTGACTTTGAAAGAGAAACTTACTCACTTTGAGTCTGTTTCTTAATCCAAAGACAGGGAGTTAGTAATACTTACAGAGGTTGTTGAAAGAATTGGTCTCCATTAAAGTGCTTGACACAGTGCCTGGCACATGCAAGGCTCTCAGTAAACAAGAACTGCCTTTCCCTCACCCCTAGTGATTACAGAGAGATAATTAAGATTGTCCCTCCAAACTGCATATCTTGTGAGAGCACGAAGCTTATATGGAAAGTAGCACAGTATCTCTTACTCTCTATCAGTGTTGCTGCAAATGACAGCTGGAAGGCAGTCAAACTGGGTTTTCAACCCAGATCTTTGGATTCTGAGTATGGTCACATATTTT
Organism: Hylobates moloch; assembly: GCF_009828535.3. NCBI lineage: Eukaryota > Metazoa > Chordata > Mammalia > Primates > Hylobatidae > Hylobates > Hylobates moloch. The sequence goes on along the minus strand of NW_026652293.1, from coordinate 34,660,660 downwards.
GTTCCCTTCCACCCTGTCACCCTACTTCAGTTTTTGGAAGCACGCATTTGCATGCTTCTTGGGGAGATACGTGAGAAACAGATTGCATTCCACTATTAACTGGGTTCTACATATTGATTCTGAAGAGCGGTCATTGCCAACTTACCTCCTCTTCTTAAAGCTCCTCTTCTTCTCCAGAGCTCTAGGTCACTCCTAGAGCTGGCTTTGTTCCTAGTCCTTGTCTTGTCCAAGCTCTGTTTAAAAGCACAGTGAGGGATGAGAGGCAGGAGGAGCAAATGCACGCTAGGAACATGATCTCCAAAAGTGGTGCCTTTTCAGCAATTTTAAAGGCAGTACATTTATATAGAGGTTCTAACACCACAATAAAGAGCTATTAGAGAAAGCAATGTGTAGCAAGACTGTGAGGTGAGTAAGGAAGGTGGGCAAAAAAGAAATGCTTTCAAAGACAGACCGCCCTCTCCCGCAGGCTCCGCCTGCCCCAGTGTTAAAACCTGGCTTTGTCTTTGGCTCTTCTCTGGTTTGTACCTGCCCCACCTCTCTTCCCGCCCCCAGTCCCTTTAAGTTAGCTTGGGTGATAAGCCCATTTCTGCTAAGATGCTGATAGGAAGGTGACCATTCTACATTTGGCCTCTCCATGTTGTTCTGTTACCAGCTAGCAATGGAATGGTAGGAATACAGGACAAGGAGAGAAAGGAGGGGTTATTGGCAGGACTCTCCACTTACACTTCTAGAAGACAGCATCATGGGTTAAGGCCAGCAGTGTCTTGAGTCTGGTCCTCAGCTTCTGCCTACAGAATGCAGACACCTCAGTGTCTTCTGTTTGGGACTCAGCTCCAGGAGTGTGACCTCCCCTTGGCGATCTACAGAAACAGTCTTCATTTGTATGGAGAAAAATATTTCAGGTGTGTTTTAAAAATAAAATAAAATAGAAATAAAACTAAACAAGCAAAAACTCTGCAGGTTCTCTGGAGTATCAGACTTTGATGTTTTACCTAAAATTAGTATAGAGTCCAAGTTTCCTTTCTAAAGGTTTCCTCTAAACAATTCTCCTTTCAGTGTAACATTTAAAAGTGGCTCAAATTCAAAATTTGATGTTTACTTAATGAATCCCTACAATTCCTATCAGTTGTACTCAGGAGAAGAGAAAATGGATAAAGATAGTTTATTTTTTCTGCTGTATTGTTTCTTCTTCACCTGCAGGTCTGTATACTCTTAAAGCCAGGAAATTCTAAGGTACTTTGTGGGAGATTTTTTAGTTAGTTTAGGGAAGCTTCAGAGAAAAACAACAGTAAACACACTAATTTTTGTTTCAAGTTAAAAGGGTTATTTTTAAAAAGTTTTTTTTGTTGTTGTTGTTGTTTTTTTGAGACGGAGTCTTGCTCTGTCGCCCAGGCTGGAGTGCAGTGGCGCAATCTCGGCTCACTGCAAGCTCCGCCTCCTGGGTTCACGCCATTCTCCTGCCTCAGCCTCTCCGAGTAGCTGGGACCACAGGCCCCCGCCACCACGCCCGGCTAATTTTTTGTATTTTTTAGTAGAGACGGGGTTTCACCGTGGTCTCGATCTCCTGACCTCGTGATCTGCCCGCCTCGGCCTCCCAAAGTGCTGGGATTACAAGTGTGAGCCACCGCGCCCGGCTTTAAAAAGATTTTTTAAAAAATGTCTTTCAAACTATTTTTGACCTGCAATCTATCATAATGTACTAGCTGTTCTGACACTGTTATAAAGATACTACCCAAGACTGGGTAATTTATAAAGAAAGGAGGTTTAGTTGACTCACAGTTCCACATGGCTGGGGAGGGCTCAGGAAACTCACAATCATGGTGGAAGGTGAAGGGGAAGCAAGGCACGTCTTACATGGCAGCAGAGGAGACGGGGGGCCGGGGGGATGTGCCACACTTAAAGCATAAGCTCTCATGAGAACTCCCTCACTAGCGTGGGGAAAATTGCCCCCATGATCCAATCACCTCCCATCAGGTCCCTCCCTTGACACGTGGGATTACAATTCCAGATGTGATTTCAGTGGGGACATAAAGCCAAACCATATTACATAAGAAATGTGTTTTATATCACCATCCAATTTGGCCAGGAGTTTCATGAAACAGTATTTATCCTTTCTATAGGCAATGCACGTTTTTCTGTTTCATTTTAAAATTGAGGTTTTGCCCTAACAAACTGCCTTCACAAGCTTCCAATGGGGCCTTATTTGCAGTTTGAAAAGGGGATTGAGAAACACTGCCTCTCTTTTAACACAATTGAGCCAATGATTTTAAAGAATGTTCTTTCATGCGACATGGGGAGGTGAAAATAAACAAGATGCCCACATGGATGGAGCTGCTGACTTCATGGAGTTCACCATCTAGTGGGATTAATATAACATTGTGATTTTAGGAGAACAGATCAAAGGAGCAAGCATCATGACAAAAATGCACTTGCTTATGAAAAGCTTTTTGCAAACGTCTGATACATGAGTGAGAAAAGCTGGATGTCTGTTGTAAATTCTCATGGAAATATTACTTTCTTGATACTGAAGGTCACTATGAACAGGAATTTGTGATCGTATTGATGTCTTTACTAAATATTTGACAACTTCGGCAAAACAAAACAAAAACCAAAAGCAGTAACATGTGCCACAAACTTTTAAGCCAATCTGCCTTGTTTCTTCCTTTTCTTCCCCACTTGTTCCCATCGTTGTCCTCCTTTGTCACAGAATAATCTGGCTTGAACTATTCCATTTCTTTTTTATCATGGTAAAATACATACAAAATAAAATTTTCCATTTTGGCCATTTTACAGTGTAAAACTCAGTGGCATTTAGTACATTCTCAATGTCGTGCAACATAGCCACCATCAAGTTCCAGAACTTTATATCACCCCAAAAGGAAATCTGTGCTCATTAAGCAGCCACTCCCCTTTCCCCTCCACTCGGCCTCTGTCAACCTCCAGTCTGCTTTCTGTATTAATGAATTTGCCTACTCTGGAAATTTCATATAAATGAAATCACGTAATATGTGGCTCTTTGCATTTGGCTCCCTTCATTTAGCACGGTATTTTCAAGGTTCATTCACATTGTAGCCTGCATCAGTACTTTTCTCCTTTTTATGGCTGAATAGTATTCCATCGCATAGCTAGGCCACATTTTGCTTATCCATTGTCTGTTGATAGAGAGCCATTTCATCTTAAAAGGAATTTTATTTACAAAATAATTAGAAACTAAATGATTGGGCACATCTTTACATCTTTTATTACATATGTATTAAAAGTAGGGTCTGAAGGTTTTTGAAGAAATCTGGTGTCTCTGTAGGAGCCTGAGTATGAGAAGTACTCTGTATTCAGAAGCTCATGAGATTGTGCTGGGCCTCACCTATAAATTCAGGATTTATCTGCATACTTATGATGAATGAAACCACGTGAGTGGATGAACTCACCCTCAGAAAAGGATATAGAATTGCCTATGACAAAGCCCTGAAGAACCCCAACATGCTGGGGAGTAGTGGAGTAAGAGTAGCCTCCAGTTTCCTCACTGGGGATGAAGATAATAAAACCTAACTTAGGCAAACTCTCAGGCTCACTACTTTAGGGAAAAATACTACCTACTTTTTCACAAAGTTTATAAGAGATTTAAATGAGGCAACATACGCATCCAGTGCCTGGGCAATAGGTAGGACCTCAGCAGTGGTAGCTGGTAGTATTCCAATGACAAAACTTCTTTCTACTCTGTATTTTTGACGCTATCACTATTATCGATTTCCACATCTGTTACTTTATTTATCTTATCTGGTAAGATATTGATGATATTTGTCTGGTAACATTGTAACCGGGCTGCCTAGTTTGAAATAAGTTTTCAACCTTTTAAAAATCCATCTATATTTAATTGTATGTGTGTGTGTGGTTGTTTCCCACAACACCAAAAGAAGCTAAAGGAATCTGAATTTGGTGGAGAAGTTAGAGGCACAGGCCAGACACACAGTGTGGCAGTTTTGGATCCACATAGGAAAGTGTTCTCAATTCCATAGCTTGGGAGAGAACCATTCTAACCCCAGATTATCAAGACGGTAAACTTCTTTCCCTTTAGATGTTTTTGTTTTGATGTTGGCAAGGGAAGAGTCATCACATTTCTTAAAGGACACTTAGTTTTTGCCCTCCCATTTTTGGTAAAAAATAGTTGACAAAAAAATTTGTGCTCCACCCCAGATGCAATTATATTGTAATCATAACTACCTGAAGTCAAAAATCACTGGATATACTGTTTTTAAAACTTATCAGATTATTGAACATAGTGTCTTAAATTTGTTATTCCTATAAGATCCTTGACTATTGTTGCTCTCTGTTGAAGAGTTTCAATATTTTTTGATGAATTCTCAAAAGACATGAGCACACTTCCCTTCACTCAATTTTAACGCAGCTGGTGTGATTGTTTTCTCCTTGGATCTTCTGAAAGATTCATTAAGATATGAATAACTTACTTTCATAACTTCATTTGCTTTAGTCTTTCAGTTTTCTTCATATTTTTTGTAAACTTCTTAAACCTTTCCACTTTTGAAGAAGTAAAAAGTTTTCAACCTTTTTTTTGGAGATGAAGTCTCACTCTGTCACCCAGGCTGGAGTGCAATGGCATGATCTTGGCTCACTGCAACCTCTGCCTCCCAGATTCAAGTGATTCTCCCACCTCAGCCTCCCAAGTAGCTGGGACTAGAGGTGTGCACCACCATGCCAGGCTAACTTTTTTGTATTTTTAGTAGAGATGGGGTTTCACCATGTTGGCCAGGCTGGTCTCGAACTCCTGACCTCAAGTGATCCACCCGCCTCAGCCTCCCAAAGGGCTAGGATTACAGGCATGAGCCACTGCACCTGTCCCAACATTTTTTTCTTATTCAACAATTTCATTAGGGCATTTTTTTTCTAGAATTTCACATCTTGTGGTGTATGCCTATTGACATTCTATGTATAAGTGTATTTCATGTGTTAAAAACATGATTTCCAGTGAAAGTAAAGCTACAGATATAGGCATGGCATTTTGTGAAGGTGTGCAGATTCTTTTGTCTCTTATCGTTGGCTGATTTGTTATAGGCTGAGAGGTTGAAACATAAAGGTAATGTAACTTGTATTAAGCTATGCAATTAGAACTGATGCTGGGGAATGGACTCTCTGCCTCCTGGATCCTGATTCAGTGCATTTTTTCCACTGGAAAGTGGACAACTCATGATATTCATGACCTAATTCATGTTGGCTATTGTCCAAACTTGGTGGTCAAAACAAGCACAGGGTTTATGGAAAACTACTATTTCCTGTTCTGTTACCAATTTAATACAAAAAGTACTGGAATGTGTGTGTATTTTCTGATATATTTGGTAAGGCATGCTATTTTTTATCTCATAGGTCAAGTTACAAGAAATAAAGCACTTGAAACCCTGAGATGATAATAGCATTGGTTTTACAGTCCTGTAAAAACCAGTGGTGATTGCTGAATATGGCATTCATTGTGAGCTCAAAGCTAAAACAGAAGCAAAGAGAAGCCAATTAGGAGACTTGAAACCCAAGGAAAATCATAGGGATAGACTGATGATTATGTAACTATGATACTTTGTCCTTATAAGGGAAGAAGACAATTAGAGGTGAGAAAGAAGTTTTTAATAAACAAAATTAAAAATAAAAGGAGAAAAGGTGTTTCTAAATATTATGGGTGGGTAGTTTTAAATGTCAATACGTTTTTCTATAAACTCATCATGTGGAGAGTAACAGAAAATAGTTTTATGTGGGAGGAGTTTTAAAAAAAATTGACATTTTAAAGACCTAAATGTCTTAAATGGATGACTATTAAAATACAAAATTAGACAGAACAGAGACATTTTGAAGATTGTATTTGAGTAGTATCCTAAGAGGCAGATAATGAATGACTCAGATAGTCTGAGTGGTTTGGGCTGACTCACATGTTTTGGAAAAACGTATTATCAACTCACTGATTCTGTCATTGTTTTTCCCTTTGTTCCACCTGGTAGTACCAAACAAATCTGAAATATCAGTGACTTTCTCAGCTCCAATTTCTCAAGAAGACTTTCCAAACCACCAATAACAAGTCTAAGGTTTGAATACATAAACATTTAGTATATTTGGATAATACTCACTAACAGAAGCACAAGGCATGTCTGTAACTATGGAACATGTGAGGGATGGGAAACACAAACAGCCTTGACAGGAGAAGTACAGAAGAACCAAGACTGGGCTTGGCTTGTCAGGATGGAAGAAAAGGGCTTTCTTAGCCAGTGCTGCTTGAATGGTGCTTCCTGGAAGATATTTTAAATCACAAATATTATCTGGTCTTATAAATGAGGGAGCCTTGGCCTTTGTTCAAGAAAGGATCACAGCCTACTAGGGAAACTGACACAGGGACTAATAGGTGATACCATTTGAGCTATCATAATACATATAAGAGCAACGTTTTGGGGGGAGCATAGAATAGTCAGTGTCTTACGCCTCTAGGATTAAGAAGCCCTACAGAAGGAGAGACATTTGGCCTGGGCCTTAAAGGATGAATTGAAATTCTAAATGTCCACCAAATAGGGAAAGCATTTCAACCCTAAGTAAGGACTGAACAAGAAAGAAAGAGATACAGGAGTGCAAATTTTTGGGGTGTGTTCAGAGAATGATTAATAATTCAGTGCAGCCACAGACTGGAGGAAGTAGTAAAAGATAAGATGGGAATACGAGACACAAAGATGTGTCAGATCTGTGCAGTTCACTTGTCATGGGTCACATGATCCATGTCTTGGCATTATCCTAGTCTAAAGAATATGTCTAACCTGAAAATGGCTATTCTTCTAAATCTGTGATTTGGCTTCTTGGCAGAACCCCAATATGGGTGATGAACAACAGTAGTCTAAGAAAATCTTGCAATCTCTTCTATACCCATGTATCCTTATGTTGCTTATAGTGCTAAGAACTTATGGTATGAAGTCCTTGATAAATAACTATTGAAAAATGTAATCATGAATCATATGGACATGCAGACACACATACCTATACATACAACTTCAGAAACTTCGTTGCTTTCTAAACATTTAAGTCTAACTGGTGTGTTACAACTTTCAAAATATTTTTACTTGAATGTTGCTGAGAGAGTTTTTGACCCTTTGCTGTTTTCCCACAGGATTGAAAAAACGTACAAGGAAGGCCTTTGGAATACGGAAGAAAGAAAAGGACACTGATTCTACGTATGTACTTTAGGAGTTTGCCTCCTCGAAGAATCTATTTGCATAAGAGATGTTCTTGTCACAGTCAATATAAGATTGCCACACAATTTTCTCGGATATTGTGTACTATTTGCTTTCCCCATTTCTGAGTAAATTGTAATTATTCAGTATAAACAGTTCTTAGATTTATGCTAAAAAGGTAAAAATTTTTCATCATGTGTTCAGTTTTTATCATGTCTTTCTTTTTCTTTCTCTTTCTTTCTTTCTCTTTCCTTTTTTCTTCCTTTCTTTCTTTTTTTTTTTTTTGATCATTACACTTCACAGCAGTCTCAGGAGGCAGAAAATGTGACTGTTACTTTTATGAAGGATAAAAAGAATTCATTTCCACATATAGGGTTGACCTTAGGATCTGAACTGAAGAAACAATAAAACACCTGTTTGGATAGATTAGTCCTAGCCAGAAACAGAAATGTAGACTAGATAACATCTCAAAGCTCTTACTTGAGATGCCAAGATTTTGTACAAGCCAAATTGTAAACCAACCAACAGAATTCAGGAATTATTGGATATTTAGTAGTGAATAAGAAACAAATGCCAGAAACAACTGTGGGGATGCTTTTACATATTTAAGTGATTATATCCAAGAGAATTAATTGCCCACAGACACTGATAGACCCTGAAAATGTCCAATGACATAACAGTGTCATTCCACTAACTTCCTTCCACTTATCTGACCATCTTGAATTCTCCTGCAGAAGTATTTGGCTCTGAAACAAAATCTCAGTTGCCTTTTGGAGCCAAGCAGGTAACTTATATATGTGAAGTCCACTGGCCAGGAACTTGAGACTCCAGCCCAAGACCAGTGTAGGGAGAGCACAACTATTCAGCTGCAGGTGGTTGTGACCAGGCAGAAATGCAGATCTGATGTAGTTTGCTGTACGTCAGAATCGAGCCCATTATACCCCTCATTTGGCTAGAATCTCTGAAAGAAAGTTAGAAAATGGGAGAAGCAACAGTTGTATGGGCATAGGTGGAAAGGAAGAAAGTCACATTTATTCTCACCTTTAGCTTTTCATTCTGTATATTTTTATCATGCGTCAATTTTATCATAAGATCCTGAGTATTTCCCTGGGCCCTTGTCCTTTAAGAATTTCTGATTCATGAGATAAAATATCTACTACACTAATTAAAGTATTGTTTGTACAACTAATGAGGTAATGCATTTGAAATGACTAATATGGTACCTAATACTTAGTAAATGCTCAGCAAATGGCAGTTGCTGGTACTCTTATTATTACTGACACAAATTAGTATGTGTAAGTTCCTTACAAGCAACTAAGATGGGATTTCATGGGAATTTGAGGGTGAAAAATCTCATATTTGGATTGATGATCAGTGATGCTTCGGGGTGGGGGAGGAGACTTGAGTTTGGCCTTCGAGAAGATGAGGATGTGTATTTTATGCAAAGGGAACAACAAAAGCAAAAGCAGAAAGGTAGAAAAGTCCACTAGGCATTTACTGACAAGACAAATGGGGCAGTTTGTCTACTTGGGGTTACAGGTAAATGTGATAATGGAAGGCAAGACTGGAAAGGAGACCAGGACCAGATAGGAAGGGCCTTCAGTACCAGGCTGAAGTGTGTAGGCTGCTTTCATAGGCAGTGGGCCACCTTGAAACCTTGAAAGTTTTTAAGCCAAAGAGTGGAAAGGATTGGGCGAACAAAGTTATTTTTTGTCTAGATGCCAAATATTAAGTTCTTATATTTTCTTTTTGCATTTTCTTTTGTAACTATTTATTTCAAGGATATTACATTTACTGTTGTCCTGTAAATTTTTCTAAATAATTAAGTTAGCAATATTTTTCTGAGGATTATGTAATTTACATTGTTTCTTAAGAAGTTTGCCATTTTCCTTTTTTATTTTTTTTTATTATACTTTAAGTCCTAGGGTACATGTGCACAACGTGCAGGTTTGGAACATATGTATACATGTGCCTGTTGGTGTGCTGCATCCATTAACTCGTCATTAACATTAGGTATATCTCCTAATGCTATCCCTCCCCCCTGCCCCCACCCCACAACAGGCCCCGGTGTGTGATGTCCCCCTTCCTGTGTCCAAGTGTTCTCATTGTTCAATTTCCACCTATGAATGAGAACATGCAGTGTTTGGTTTTTTGTCCTCACGATAGTTTGCTGAGAATGATGGTTTCCAGCTTCATCCATGTCCCTACAAAGGACATGAACTCATCATTTTTTATGGCTGCATAGTATTCCATGGTGTATATGTGCCACATTTTCTTAATCCAGTCTATCATTGTTAGACATTTGGGTTAATTCCAAGTCTTTGCTATTGTGAATAGTGCCGCAATAAACATACGTTGTGCATGTGTCTTTATAGCAGCATGATTTATATTCCCTTGCCATTTTCTAATCATTAACCACCCAGAATATGTGACGATGCCTTCACTAGATCTGAAGACCTGGGCTGTAGTCCCAGCACTGCCAAAACTCCATGGCTTTGGGAATTACCCTTTACTTTGCTTGGCCTCAGTTTCCACACATGTAAACAACAACAAAGAAATTTACACTAGATGGAATCGAATTTCCCTAAAGGGCCAGACACTATATGAGTCACATAAGGGAAGGCATTATAGGACTCGTATAGTGCCAGGTGTTTTGTGGGACACTATTCGATGGAGCTCAGGAGAACATCGTTAATGGAAACCAAATCCATTTCTGAATGAAGACAATGTCTGTAACTGACTGCACCAGAGATTTCTGGCATGTGAGGAAAGTTAGAATGGAAAAAAGCTTTCTCAAGAGAGAAGAGGTTGAACAACCTCTACAGGGCAGGCTGAACTAATTTACATGTAGCCAAAGCACTACTCTTCCATCATCATTTCTAAAGTTATTAAAATAACTGAGTTATTCCTCACAGCTATGGGTAGAGGCCCAATATTTCTCTGAGGTACTCTAACGAGACATTTGTTTAAAGAATCCCAAGTATCCTTCCTTAACTTCTTGTCATTTGAGAGTCCCAAATTACTTATATGATAGCAAAATAGCTGAAGCTGGTTCCACCATCAGTGATGGTCAAAGGACGAGCTGTTCTGTATGTTTAGTATAAGCCTTTGCTTTTCATGAACTCACTAATGCTTTCGTGAACTCTGTAATTGGATCACATATCATTCTCAGAAAAGAAATCATAAATGCAAAGGGGTTGGGAAAGCGCTCTAGCAATTTTCTGTCCCTTCAGCTTTGGTAAATGCTTGTGTTTGTCTGTGATCATTGAAGCCTTGTTGATGCAAACTGTTTTCAGGGCTGCTACAACTCACTATCGGTTGCTCAGCAACCTGCTAGGGTAGACACCATCACCAACTTCAGCTGGTTGAACCTCCTTAGATATACAGTGGGTTTAGGACCAGAGTCTCCTGATTTGATCATCATTACAGCAGCTGATAGAGGAAGGGAGAGAGCTTGTGCTAAGTGGCAGGCCCTGTGCAGGACATATGTTGCGCTGATATCCTTTTTAGTCTTCCTAGTAATTAAATAAGGTTAGCAGTAATGCATCAATTTTAAAGAGAAACATCAGTGCCAAAGGGGGTTAAGTAACTTTCTGAAGCCTACCCAGAAAGTAAGACTTGGAGCCCATATTCTAGTCTAAAATCCAGTGTCTGTGCTTTCATCACCCAAAAGAAAAAATACAATGGGTAGAATTAAAATCCAGACAGATAGGAGGGTAAAAAAAAAAAAAAAAAGACAGTAGCTACAAAAGGTAACTGAAACTTTAAAATATAGATGCCAAAAGTCCATGGTAGATGATTCTTTTTAAAATAGAAGTCAGCAAATACAATAAGTCTGCCATGAAAAAGAAAAAAATTATTTTAAAATACAATATAAAACCTCATTAGAGGGGGTTAGAAAGTGAAATTAGAACACATGTCCAAGTGTCTGAGGCTACTAAAATCTCTTCACTCTCTATCCTGGGTCATATTGTATAAAAATTATTATTCTAGAAAACATTTAATGAGTATTTACTATGTTCTAGGGACTGTTTCAGGTTCTTCACTTATGTTAGTCCACTGAATCCTCTAATAGCCCTATGGGATATATGCTGTTATGATGGCTATTTTATAGATGAAGAAACTGAGAGACAAAGGGGTGAAGTAACTTGCCCAAGCTTCTGCAGCTAGGAAATCGACATTGGTTGATCCCATGCAGTCTGGCACTGGAGCCAGTGCCCTTAGCCACCATGCTCACTGACTCCACAGGACACATGAGCCATATTTCCATCAGTCGAGAAGACAAAGGATCAGAATAGGACTCCAGTGCTGCTATGTACAGTCACAGTTTCTCTGATTAAAAATTGTGAAAGACCATCCCAACAGCTGCAATAAGCATGAGGTCAAGTGCTTCCCATTTAATATCCCCTACTGATATGACCTTTTACCTGGATTCACAGTGGGCAACACTACAGCCAGGCCAATCGCTGAGCTTTTGCCGCATCTATTTCTTGCTGTTCCCAGAGGCATCCCCGCATGGATCAGTGCCTCTAAACACATCCTACCCAAAAGTTGATGCAATCACTACTCTCCCAGCTCCATTAGCAGAGGTTGAAGTCCTAGTAAGAATTACTCATATATGGAGATATTAAGTCCTAGTAAGTTGAAGTCCTCAGTATATTGGCCAGGCACCGTGGCTCACACCTGTAATTCCAGCACTTTGGGAAGCTGAGGTAGGTGGATTACCTGAGGTCAAGAGTTCAAGACCAGCCTGGCCAACATGGTGAAACTGCTTCTCTACTAAAAATACAAAATTAGCTGGGCGTAGTGATACATGCCTGTAATCTCAGCTACTTGGGAGGCTGAGCCAGGAGAATCACTTGAGCCTGGGAGGCAGAGAGCCTTGCACACCCCTGGTGACAAGCAAAATCCATCTAGAAGGAAAAAAGAAAAAAAAGAAAGAAGGAAAGAAAGAAAGAGAAAGAAAGAAAGAAAGAAAGAAAGAAAAAGAAAAGAAAGAAAGAAGGAAGGAAAGACTAAGTATATAGATACAAAAAGAGAATTGGCTTTGATGAGTATGGATTGGTACCTATCTTCAGTGCTCTCCTACTAGCCTGGGCTTACTATGACCATGATAACCCACTGGATTTACTCACCCGTTTCATTCTCTCTGTGATTAATATGTTTTCATTATTTTTATCCTTTGGTCCTAACTAATCACCTGGCTCATTACAAGCACTTTTGTCAGCCAAGATTCTTCCTATCATTCTATTTTAAATAAAATTTTTTCAAACTGGTTAATTTCCACATCCAGGTAATGTCCAAAAGTCTCAAGATTTCTATCAATTCCCATGGTCTTTCAATATCAGAATCTTCTCTGTTTCTTGCCCCTGTATCACTGATTCACCACTGCATCTGTGTGGACACAGAACTCACTAGTTATGAAAAACATGCACTCTGTCAAGTGTATTATAATCTAAGTAGAATATTCTGCTAATTTTGAAGGGATATTGGTGGGGAAAGGGAATCACACCTTGGAGTCCAGATGGCATCCCACCAACTCTCTGCATTGCTCTCTCTCTCTCTCTCTTCTCACTGGCTCCCTGCCATGAAGCAATAATTTTCTTACCTGATTACACCTTCTGAAGAATGGTTCCAACCCCACACCAAACTCCTCAAGACATCACAGTTCACCTCAAGCACTTATTAAGGTTTTCTTCCAAATAATGCAGCTCCCTTTCCAAGCATAATATGTATCCCTGTATGTTTTAGCCTCTTAAAAACTGAATTAAAATAGGAAGTTATAAAATTACAGTGGCTACCTTCTAGTTTCTCCCTCTGCTCTTCTAATCCAGTTTTCCAAAATACCTCTAATACCTCTCCTACACTGCCCTAAAGTCCAGTGTGGCTGCAAGTGGGCAGTTTTGTGTTCCTAGTGAAGAGACATCTTGGAAGAGAAAATAAATTATAATCAATTCACAGTTTTGAATACCATGTGTCAGGAACTATTGTAAGTTCTCTCTATATATTACCTTATTTAAACTCGCTTAGAGAGGTTAAGTGTTCAAGGTCATAGAACTATTTGGACACCCAGCTTCATCTTACTCGAAAGCCCTTGCTCTTGACCACTGCAGCATAGTGCCACCACAGAATAGCTGCCCTGGGCTTTAGTCATCAGAAGGAGACATTTAGCAAAATGTTGCTCTCCATTTCCTGCTCTTCTATAATGGAAGGAGAGGTAAATAGAGAAATATGGAGGAAAGCACCAACTCTCAAAATAAAGTTGAAAAATACCACAGAAGCTTTTTCATCTAGGAGGCAATTCAGGACCATTCGCAGAAGAAAAGATAAAAGGGCTGGGCTCAGTGATGCTCTCCTGCAATCCCAGCTTCTTGGGAGGCTGGAGCAGAGGTTTGCTGGAGCCCAGCAGTTTAAGGCTGGGTAGTATGCTTTTGATTGCACCTGTGAATAGCCACTGCACTCCAGCCTGGGCAACATAGCAAGACCCCATCTCTTAAAAATACATAGATGAGAGAGCAAATTGGTTTACTTGCCTCATGAGAGTTTTAAATGGAGCCAGCTAGAGTGGGACAGTTAGCCAGCTAGAGTGGGATAGTTTTAAATGGAGCCAGCTAGAGTGGAGTCTCTTTAATAAACTCTCCTCTCAAAAATGAACCAAGGCACTACGCTTCCCACATGTGGCTCTGGGCTGCAATTTTTTAATGAGAATTTCCTTCCCACATACACATACCCCACACTTAAATACCACTCAACCAATTTGTTTTGATTTGGTTTTCATTAGCCAGGTTTACTGGGGCAGGAATGCTGGGAAAGGGGAGGATGGTGGTTAATGGTTCTTACTGTTGAACTTTAGTCTATGTGGCAAGAATGATTCCTTATCATAACAGCTATCAATTTCTTTTTGTTACAGAGGTTCACCAGATAGAGATGGAATTGTAAGTATTTAAATAGCCACTTTTACTGAGTTTGTGCTTCAATATATGTTATGTTTAAATTTCTCAAAGCCCCATTTTTTTCCTGTAGGGAAAAAATAGCTTGAATGACTTTTTAGACCTCTCACTATTGTAATTTTATATTAATTTCTATATTAATTGCATGGGACATGAACGTAGTCTTGGTCAAGCTAGACTTATTTATGGCATTTACCTAAAACCCTGCCCCAGAGCAGGCAGGAAAACAGAGGGTGGGTCACAAGCCAGACAGTTCACGCAGGGGCTGCTCCCATCAACTGTTATTTCATTTCCAATTTAATGATGTAAAAGCTCATTATGGGAGAATGTTTTCCTCCAACAGAGGCCACAAAGTTGTAATGAAGCTGAGATCCAAGAAAATTGAAAGAAGCCTTTCCCCTTTAGTAGTTGTGCTGCAGATACATTTTCTATATTAAATTCAAAAGTAGGAGATGGTCTTGAAAACCACTTAAGCCTGAATTTACAGCCTGAAAGAGGAAAATGTGTCCACTGGGTTTAGATTTAACAGTTAACTCTGACTCCTTGCTGGCCGCCAGAATTCTTGCTTTTTAAAGAAGTCCGTGGTGCATGGGCTTAGATTTATCCGAGTTGTGCTTACGGGAGTCTGCACCGACTCCTAAAATGACTTCCTTCAAATCTAAATCAGATGCCTATTCAGAAGGTTCAAAAGAACAGCTGTTACTGAAAAAAAAAAATGGACTTACATTAGGCTCATTGGGCTGGAGTGGGAACTAAAATAAACCTGATGGTTAAAAAAATTTTTAAATCACCCTTCACAATATTATATATAAACTGGGGTGTTAATTGCAGCTATAGCAGGAATTTTCCTTCCACACTTGACTCAAGGTTCTTAGCTTTGGGGTGCCTTTTGCTTTCATGTGGTTCTCACCATGAAATGTTAAGAAAATAGACTGAAATTGATCAGACATTGGGTAACACTATAATCAAGGCTCTATTCAGCAGGGGAAAAAAAAGACCCAGAAGACTCAGCTTCTCCTCACCTCTTGCTTCTGGCTCAGAGCCCTCTCGTTAACTCTGTCTCAGGTACTCTCTGCTTCTGTGTCTCTTCTTTGCTTCCCGCTCGGTCTCCTCCCTGGGTTCTCTGGTCCCCTCTGACCTTTGCAAAGCTCTGTTAGCTACTCTGCTTTCTATCCTCGCTGCTCCCAGACTGGATTGCTATTCCTTGCTTCTCTACCTCTGCCACTCTCAGTCTTGTCCTTATTTTCTTTCTCCGAACCCCTGCTCATTGTCTCTAAGGCTCCCTTGCTGCCTCACTATTCTCTGTGTTCTGAGCAGCACCAGTTTAAATCTCTGGTAGAATGTGCACCCTAGTACCTGGTATAGCAGCTGACACGTGGCAGGCAATGATGAGTATGTGCTGCATTAATGAACCCAGCAGTCATTCTGGGGATGCATCCCCCCAGGGCAGGGCTTCATGCCTGAGTCCCCCAAGTCCTTCACCATTCCAAATCATATGAAGTTCTTTATTAGAAGTTGTGCCCACTTTGTTACTTAATTAGAAATGCCATAAATGTTACTGATCATGATTATTAGGAAAGATAAATTAGTTAATTTTGATTTCTTAGGAAATAACACAGACCTGTTCTGGAAAAGGCTACATTCAGAATAAATGCACTTCCTCAGAAACAGGCTTTATAGGTAATTGGACATTATTAGCCAGCTGCTGGTTTTACCATTTAGAAATGTTCTCCAAGTTGTCCACGTTTACTATGGTCACTGCATTTTGGAAACCAGTGCTGAGTTTCTGTCTGCATTCAGTTCTCAGAGATACCAACCTGATTTTCCTTCAAACTCAAACTGATTTCCTTCAGCCCTTGTTTCTATAGACCCAGTCCACTTTTGCTTGGCTGATATAGCTTTCAAATTATTGCCTTTTGAATGTCAAGCGTTGAAATGTGTGGTTTCATTAATGTAGTTCCACAAACTACAGGTGGTGGTGCACCCACCTAATGCTTATAAACTACTTGGTAAACACAAGCTTTAATGTACTGTTGTTTATTTAATGCCAGTTTCTCAAAATCCAACGAAGCTCATCTCTGGTGACAATGCTTCTGAGGTTTAACCTATAGAGGCTTCGCGGCAGGGCTGCATGCATGAAGGTGGGCCTTGCTCCCCACTGGCTGAATGTACCCATCACTGGCAGAGCTGTCTGTCATGGTGTCTGAGTGTGACAATGCATCCTAACCTAGACACAAACTCTAATTTATGCAGGGCAAACTAACTTGTTTCCAAGCAGTTCCAGTTTCCCTCCACACATAGACTTGGAGCATGAGGGTCATAGCCTTTGCTGTGAGAAGGTCATTTTTTATCACCCTGAACAGGTGTGCAGGAAAGGGCACAGATTTGGAGCTATCAGCTGTGTGTGCTGTGTGTATTGGTGACCCGCAGGAAGGCTTTGATCCAGGCTAAACTGAACTTTTCCTACTTAGGTTAGAAATACAAACATTTTTATTCAGTCTCTTCTTGTGTGTCCTCGTGCCTGTTCTCTACGTGTAAATTAAATGCTGGCTGTATGAGAAATAGATCCACATGGTCCCTAGCGCCTGGGACATACCTTCCTCCTCCTCCCTTCTTCTCTTGGCCTAACCAAGCTGGCCTGCTGAATAGAGCCTCATTATGGGCCCCAAAGTCCACTCTTTGCTTAAGGAACCCTGCCAAGATTGGTAGGCCGTACGATTTGGCCTAGAGATGGTTTCTTCTATGGTATGTTTGCTGACTCCATGTAATTCTTTATATGTGTCTTGAAGAACAAGCAGATCTTTTAACCACTTTTTTCTACATGAAAACAATCAATTCCAGCAGCCCAGCCCACACGAACCACCCTACAATAGCAAAGCAGAGTGTGCGCGTGAAGGAGGAAAAAAAGTTTCGGTAAGGAAACAGATTTTAGTTTAAAATTTCCAAAGGGTTATAAAAAACAGTGAGTAAAATCCCAATTTAAAATTTGGAAAACACAGTAGTTTTCATTTACTCCATTTAAGAAAACTCAGGTATTTCCAAATGACTTCTTGACTATCTGGGGCCAATTTTTAAATTAACCATATAGACTTTATGGACTGACATCTGAATATACTTTTAAAGAGTGATCACACATAAAAGATGTGTGTTACCTGTTTCATCGACAAAGGACAGGAATTCAAATTTTAAAAAGAATCTACTATCTATAAAGAAGCCTTTGGCTATAATAGAAATATCACCACATAAATTGAGTAGTCATTTCTTAGGATGAGCACTATCTCAATAACATCAGGCATTTGGCAGAAACTTGATCTATAGGAACCAGTGTATTTGACCAAAGGACATTGAGTCAGGGATGCTGACCCTAGCCCAAACTCTGTTGTACCTATAGCCATGTTGTAAATTATGGTAGCCGCATGTGACTATTTAGTTAAAATTCAGTTCTTCAGTTGCACTTGACACATTTCAAGTACTTCATAGCCACTTGTGGCTAGTAGCTACCATCTTGGATAGCACACAGGTAGAACATTGCCTTCTTCACAGATATTTCTGTTGGGCCGTGCTGTTCTATGGAATTATTTACAAAGTGAGTCAAGTCTACCTCAGTGGAGAAAAGATAATATTTAGGCAGTACATCATGTACCTTTAACACACCCCACCCAAGGATCATTACCTGGCCATGAGCTGACCTTGAAAACCAGAGGCATTCCCAGTGGAAACTGACAACTTTGATGAATGTATAATTGAACTTAACTGTCACTATATTTATCTATTTAGCCCATCATATTATCTAAGAACAGATAATATACGCCTAACCAAAGTAAAATATCTATGAAGACATGATTAGCATCACTGTGAGCCTCAGTTATCTTTAAATAATAATCATATTCAAGTTATTAAAGTTACTTGTGTTAAGGTGGGATTTTTGAATTTTAAGAAATACAAAAAAAAAAGGAAAGGTAAAAATCTATATAATTACAATTCCAAGAGAAAAATCATTGTTTATATGTTGGTGCCTAACTGATACTTCCTTCAGTCTTAAGCCTGGTTTTTAAGTGGTGTTTCCCCACTTCACTGATATTCTTTCTTGCTTCTTCTTCTTGAAAGTTTTCCATTTGAAAATCAATAGAGTCATTATCTTCACTGTTACTAGTACTGCAGTTGCACCTTTCTCAATGATTAAACCAACAAAGAATTGTTTTTTTTCTTGGGTTTGAACCAGAAGAATTCCATCCAGGCTCTGGCCTAGCTTTAACTTGATAATTTTCACTTGGGAAACCAAAGATATTTGTAAGAATCCACTGGCATAACTGAGACCAAATTCCTCTAATAAAGCCATGTATGTGTGTTTGTGTGTGTGTGTGTGTGTGTGTGTGTGTGTGTGTTGAATATCTGCCAAAAATGGTGTATTGTTATGATTTGTTGTTTGTTTTTAGTTTTTGTTTTTAAAGTGTCCCTATTTTTGAAGAAAAAAATTCTACAAGTTTTGTTTTCCCTTTATCTCAATCTTCCTCTGGTTTTCATGCAAACTGGGAAATTTTCACGCTGCCTAGATCGTCAAATTTAGAACTCACTTTTCTTTCTACAATATTAGATATATGTTGTCAGGAATGAAAGAAAAATAAATATATATATATATCTGTGTGTGTGTGTAGGTATCTGTGTATGTCTATATATATGCATGTGTATGTATGTATGTGTGTATGTATATATGTATGTACATATACATACACACATATATACTTACACACATACATACACACACATACATACACACAAATATATATATATAAACTGTTTAGCTGAACATATAAACCATCTTGGTTTTTAAGGGCCTTAGTTACAACGATGAGATTATCATGGAAGCTAACTATAGAACTTTGAAAATTTTAAACTCAGTAATTTATCTAATCTGTGGTTTTGGGTAACAATCCCAGATCACAAAATTCATGAGTTTACTTCTCTGGAATCTGCTTAGTCCTTTTGATCTTCTATTAATATAAATTAAATTTCTATATTGAACTTGTTTATTATATATACTTTCTAAGAAGGAGCGGAGCACTTTGCAAAGAAGTCATATACAAACAGACTGGTAAAGCAGGAATTAAAAGAGAAAGTAAATATGATAAAGAGAAAATAGGAGCCCTGTCTATTCCCAAGTGAGAGGATAATTTTTATTAAGTGATACATTATGTAATGGACCAGTTCTCAACAGTGGCTTCATAAGGTACACACAGGCAGAGTTCATATGACAGGTTTTACAAAGATCATTGTTCAAAGTAGAAAAAGTACCACTGAAGCACTAATTCAATGAAGGCAATTATATGGGAAGATTAAAATGATGTAGTCTGCATACAAATAATCTATGTCAGGAGTGGGACAAAGGGGGAGATGGTCACAGACCTTATGTCCGTGGATGCTGGTCTGTGGAGGCATGGCCCAGTTCTTATATTTGTAAATTCTAGTGCAGTGGTAGTGTATTGGAAGAAAGAGGGGATGAACACATTATCTATTTCTTCTGCATTATTCACCCTTGCCAAAGCCCTGCTAGTCCATAGAATGCCCAGTCAATATTCACTGTTATTCAATGATAATGATTATTCTGGGTTATCTAGTGATCCTATGTGCACACATAAAAATCTAATTTCTCCAGCTATTTGTCAAATTGGGTATTAGTTGTTTACATTGCAGTTCAAGTGGCCTTTATTTGTTATTGCAAAATTAGAGGTCCTGTGTCCAAGCCTCGTGCATCACCATTTGATGTGTGTTGTTCTGAGATCTGCTATGCGCAGTGACATACCCTTGCTCCATGTGCTAAATATAAGAATGTTGAATGAACCCTCCATTACCAGCCTGATTTGTGTTTGTCGTTTGCTCACAAGACATAGAAAATCTTGGCAATATCTATTTGGGTGATGCCACATCTTTGCTCAAGTGCTTGTGGCCATGTGTCATGGTTGTACTAGGGGACAAAGAAAACTTTAAGATAATTAAAAGACAGTAGTGCTGATATCCAGTAAATTTGCAATGACGCGTGCTCATGGAGGCACAGATCACACGGATGATGAAAATCCACCATTAATCCTCAAATTCTATTTTTAAAATTTGATAAGAAAAGCCATTTTAAAAAACATTATTTTTAATAACTAGGAGCTGAATGAACTGATTTGGAGCTGACTTCCTCTATGTTTTATCAAGGGGGTAGTTACAAAAAAATTGAGTCAGTGCTAAAATGCTAAAAGATTAGTTAATGACTTGGATGAGTACTCTTTGAATATGTTGTAACTAATTGGATATAATAGCAGCATGGAGGTAAAAATGTTTCCATTTAAAATACATATGTACATGGCAATATCTCCTGTAGATTTAGAGGATTCCATTATAATAAAGGTGCTGCTAATTCTTCAGTAATTGAATAAAATTTGAACAGTGCATCGTTAATATCCCTGTGCCTCAGTATCCTACAATCTTTTGTGAAATAAGTACGTAGGCCCTTTTATGCAGTGTCACGGCAGCTAGATTTACCATTCCATTACACAAATGTGCCTCCTTAATAAACTGCTCTAATATGTCTTTCCAGTGCTGGATTTTGATAGCTCTTGCTAAATACAGATAAGAGTTAAATGTTCTTTGTTCCTTTGTTTTTATTCAAATGTTTTCCTTCTAAATTCATTTTTGAATTTATTACAGAAGAAAAGCAATGGGGCACCAAATGGATTTTATGCGGAAATTGATTGGGAAAGATATGTGAGTATCAGAAGAGTGTTTCTCTTTATTAAGTATTTTACAGCTTAAAAATGAGTTGAGGCATTCTTATAATAGGACTTAGAAATAAGCGAAACATTCTCCATGTCATTAGGAATGCCTGGCATATTTAGGATGGGGCTAAGGGCAATACAGTCTGTCAGAACTGGGTGTAAGATCTTGTCCAAGCTTGTCTACCTTTATGGGATTTTTTTGTGATTTATTTACTTATTTTAGCTGATCAGCTATGTTAATGTTAGTGTATTTTATGTGTGGCCCAAGATGATTCTTCTTCTTCCAATGTGGCCCAGGGAAGCCAAAAGATTGGACACCCCTGATCTAGCCCCTACACATATTAGCTGTGTGTGGCCTTGGAGTAGTTATTTGCTGGGTAGCAAAAAAGAAGTCAGTAGTTACCGCATGTCATTGTTGCGAAGATTCAAGGAGCTAATTATTTGCAAAACATTTCAGTAACCTGCCTAGCCTGTAGTATTTGTTCAAAGAATGCTTTTCTAATATTAAATCTGGGTGTTTCAGCCCTGGTTCTACTTCTTAGAAGCTTTGAGAATAGAGGCAAGTCAACGTGATTTTGGCAGGAAAGGCTTCAGGGAGGATGTGACCTCTGGGCAAAGGCCTAACATATACATAGAGGCTAACAGGCTGAACATTTGGGGGAAGAGAATTGCAGGCAGAGGTAACAGCAATGATGAGGTCCCTGAAATGAGACAGTGCGTGAAGCACGCAAATCACAAACGTTGGGAAGGAGAGAACATGTGGCTGAGAGGGGATCAATGGAAGATAATTACAAATGGGAGGTTAGAGAGAGGGGCAGGAGCCAGCCCTGCTGGGCCTTACTGGCTACACAGAGGTGCTTGACTTTTGTTCTAAATGCAGTGACAAGCCAGGGACGGGTTTTTAGCAGGTAAGTTACCTCAGTACACTTGTATTAAAAAAAAAAAAACAACTCTGAGAACTGAAGAAGGAGGAAAAGAGGAAGACCACAATAAATGCTCAAAAAAATGGTGAGTTTCAGACATAGAAAGAAAAATACTGTATGATCTTGCTTATATGCAGAATATAAAAAGAAGTCAAATATGGGAGGCCGAGGCAGGAGAATTGCTTGAACCCGGGAGGCAGAGGTTGCAGTGAGCTGAGATCGCACCACTGCACTCCAGCCTGAGTGACACAGAGACTTTGTCTCAAAAAAAAAAGAAGTCAAATAAATAGAAACAGTAGAAAAGTAGTCAGCAGGGATAGAAAGAGAAAGGAAATGGAAGAAGTAGGTCAAAGAGTACAAACTTGCAGTAAGGTGAGATGAAGTCTAGATACCTAATGTACTAAAAATTTGCTAAGAGTTTAAGTGCTCTTATACACACACACATAAAAAGGGCAACTATGGAAGGTAACAGAAATGTAAATTTAACCGTAGTGGTCATTTTACTATGTATATGCATATCAAAACATGTTGTACACCTTAAATATAGACAATAAAAATGATTTTTTTAATGGGGTCTTTTTCCATGGTATGTAGACCCTCTTCTCTCTCCATGGTTATGGCATTTTTATTGCTTTATTAACTCCCAAAACTAACTCTCCAACTCTGCCTTCTCTCACTGACAGACCTATAACCTCAACTGCAACAGGGCCACCTACAAATACTTCATTTTCCTCCCCTCTAGGACATAGCGTATAGTCTGAGACACCCGGGGACAAAACCTAGATCTGACATTTGCTGGGTGTGTTTCCTTGAGAAATGGCGTCTGATTTCTCTTATTTTCCCCCTGATAAATGGGATCATTCTTTTCACATATGCTTGTTACGTGGTTCAGTGAGGTAAAATATGGGTCACAATGCTTACCATATAATAAGAATCCAAATGCAAACTGCCTTTTTATGTTTTCTGCTTCTTTCCAAAAAATGTTAGTTGTCTACTGTTAGAATTAGTTCAACTGGGAGTACCAGCACTCTCCCACAATTTGAGGGTAGAAATCTTGGATTCCTCTTTAACCTTCCCTCTGCTTTTTCTCCTATGACTGACGGATCTGTTACCAAGAACCAACAATCCATCCTTTCAAATATCCTTGATTCATCCCATCCCACCAATAACTCGATCCATATCCTTAGCACATCTTGCCTGAATCGATGCACATGTTTTAAATTAGTTTTTCTTTCTCCAGTCCTTCTGTCCCAAGGCTATCCTGGAACATACTTCCAGAACTCCTTAAGATTCTACTTTCAGTATGCCGCACCCTAGCTGAGAAGCTGCAGTAGCTACCTCAAGTCCAAACTCTTCCCCTGGCCTGTTGGTCTCCATAGTCTCATCTCCCCATCTCCCGCTGTGCAGCTTCTTCTCTAGCCATGTCATCTTTGCTGTTGCCCTCTCTTTCCCCATCTGAGTCACCCAGTGTCCACTCCCATCCTGGTGTCTCTGAGCAGGCTCTTCCTTACCACCTAGAAGGAGCTCCTACTCTACCCTCTCCTGTCTGTCCTGAAAGACCCATAAAGATCTCCCTGATTCTTTTAAACCTCACTAATTTCCTTTTCTTTGAACCCTGTCTGACACAGGTGTTTTGTGTTTTGTATTTTCTTTTTAATTTTTACCTACCGAAACACACTTCATTTTCCCTGAGGACAAATAATCTGCATTTCTTATCACCCATGTTGCTTAGCACAGTCCTTGGCTTACAGGAAATGCATGTTAAATTCTGTTTGAATGCTTTCTTTCATTGATAGTTAATTCTTCCTCATTTATCCTCCCAGTAGGAGGACTC
Source organism: Hylobates moloch (assembly GCF_009828535.3). Taxonomy (NCBI): domain Eukaryota; kingdom Metazoa; phylum Chordata; class Mammalia; order Primates; family Hylobatidae; genus Hylobates; species Hylobates moloch. The sequence continues at coordinate 34,636,987 of NW_026652293.1, read as the reverse complement.
TCCAAGTATCCTTGAGTAAATATCTAAACATATTGCTCAGAATTCACTTCCAAAAGTTAAAAGCTTCATCTCCTAAAAGAAAAGACTTTTCTATATCCTTAAATAGAAGACTCTAGAAAAAAAATAATTTCTTGATCTTAGGGTAATAATTACTTCATTTGCACTTGTGTTTTATAGAACTCACCTGAGCTGGATGAAGAAGGCTACAGTATCAGACCCGAGGAACCCGGTTATATCCTTTCTTTATTTTTTATTTTAATTTTCATTCACTCTCAGGAAACAGTAGGATAAATTCAGGTTTTACAAAAGTAATGAAATAACCTAATCTTCACAAGTTCTGTTATCCCTAATATTAGAGATGAATAAACAGCACTGAGAACACCCTGAGCTCTAGCAAGCAGGCATTTTGCCTTAATCTATTCATAGAAAAGAGAGAGGAGAAAGAGAAAAACGTGCTAAAAAAAACAACTGTGGAAATGGTGGGTACCGGGCTGTCTGCTAATCCCTGATATGACTGTCATCTATAGTGACTAGAAAATAGCTCTTACTGTCCTCTCCCTACAATCCATCTCTGGGCAAAGCATGTCACACTGAAGCATTTAAAACTCATCGACGATCATTCATAAAGCAGCCTTCCTCTCTCTGTAGATGAGTAAGCTCACATGTGCTTGTCTGTGTGTGCTGAGTATGACACAACAAACGGTCAACTGCAGCAAAAATGTAGGATATTAGAACCATTGATCATGTTCTGAGGAAAAGTGAATAAGTTCTAACCCTTTCCTCCTTTACTTTTGTATGTTTTGCTTTGATTTTCTGCTATCTAAGGATACTTTTGCTGTCTCTATATGCAATTGCTCTTGTCTTGGGGTCATTGCCTCCCAGTAGAAGAAAGAGTTATGTATCTTTAACTGTGTTCTACCTACCAAAGGAAAGCACTTTTATTCTTCGAGTGAATCGGAAGAAGAAGAAGAATCACATAAGAAATTTAATATCAAGATTAAACCATTGCAATCTAAAGACATTCTTAAGAATGCTGCAACTGTAGATGAATTGAAGGCATCAATAGGCAACATCGCACTTTCCCCATCACCAGTGGTGAGTGTTGTGTGTGTGTGTGTTAAGCTTTAGTGAGACTGAACAGAGCTATGTTCTGCCTATATGCATTAAGTCGATCAGAAACTCCTTAAATTGAAGCCTGCATATGGTCACCATATCATGAATTCTATAAATCTTAAGAAGCTCATTCTAGCTTGAGAAAATTGTACTTATTTTATATTGCAGTCCTTGTGCTTTTCAAAAAGGTGAAAAATATATGGAATCACATTTTCTTTTGACTTACTTTCCTGCAAGCATTTTAAAAAGAAAAAATAAATAAAAAGATTATCCAGACTTATCTCTCATGCAGACTTAGCAACTAGAAACAACATGAAGTTCACAGATTTGCTAACAGTGATTTTTAAAAACACATCTTAGTTTCCTTTTCTATGATACACCACATGAAAATACATGGAAGGAAACTGGTTATTTTTTGTATTGCTATGCTCTAAAGCCAAAAACTAATCAAAATCATAGTCTAAATCGAATTTAAAACTCATATCCTTCATTCTATTGTATTATCAAATTGACTTAAATAATCTCAACTTTGGCCGGGCGCAGTGGCTCACACTTGTAATCCCAGCACTTTGGGAGGCTGAGGCGGGAGGATCACGAGGTGAGGAGATCGAGACCATGGTGAAACCCTGTCTCTACTAAAAATACAAGAAATTAGCCGGGCGTGATGGCGGGCGCCTGTAGTCCCAGCTACTTGGAGAGGCTGAGGCAGGAGAATGGCGTGAACCAGGGAGGCGGAGCTTGCAGTGAGCCGAGATCGCACCACTGCACTCCAGCCTGGGCGACAGAGCGAGACTCTGTCTCAAAAAAATAATAATAATAATAATAATAATAATCTCAACTTTAAGGTACCTCAGATATGAGTACTATCCTATTTATATTGTTCAAGTAGGTATTTTCCTATAGACAAGCTAAGACTTGGGGTAAAAAAAAAAAAAAAAAAAAAGAGGTATTTTTGCACAATTTGTGCTTTCATTCCCCAATTCCCAGCTATTAAATTTCTTTAATTGCTGAATTCTGGGTTCCAACATTTACGGTCTTTTCTCTGTTTGATAAATGCCACCATTGTTTTCTAAAAATGGTTGTGAGGAACAGATGAAGGCTCTCAAACTGGCAGCTAATATGTTCTTGGCATCTTCTTTAGAGAGATGTGATCTCCGTACAGCATTCCCCCGAACAGAGCAGTTAATAAATGCTGAACCATTTTCGAGATGCTTCAGGAAACATCTCAACTAACCTTTCTAAATGAATTGTAATCATCCATCTTTTGAAAATAAACTTTTGCCTCCCTGGGATGAAAAATGTCTATAATGATGCTTTCTTTAGTGTTTAATGCGTATAGTGGACTTGATCGCTACTGTTGGTGACAACCAAAAAGATTGCTAAGAGTAACTAACCACAGTAAATAATATTTAAGGTAATTTTTAATCATATACTCCCCTGCTACTTTAAGATGTCTTCTTGAAAAGGGAAGAATGAAATGTATTAGTTTTCTTTTCCTTCTACAATGGAAGGTGCAGATTTTAAAGTTACATATTGGCCTGTAGTTCTAGTAATGGTGGTATTTTAAAAGCACACTCTTTCACTTTTCAGTGGCATCTTCCAAATTATTTTTCACTTACTGAATAATATTTTTTACTAAAAATCTCCTTAAATGTCTAAAACCAATTTATAGCCACGTCTGTGCAGTTTATTTTATTCACTTCTCTGAGTTTGTTCTCTGTGTAATAAACTGGCCCTTTGGAAGCTACCTGGGGTAAGTAAAAGAAGGCAAGTTCAGAGGATTAAGTGAACACATTTATGTGAAAGCAAATGTACTGGGCACAGTCCCAGAAACATAGTGGATGTTTGCTGGAATATAGCTGAATCCAGGAAGGAAGAGATTCCCTCTGTTGAATAGAATATGTATGCCTAAATTATCTGGTAGCTATTCCTCCAACCAGATACATTGCTAAGGATGCAGCAAAAAGTGGTGGTTTACTCTGAGCTCTTCTCAACATCTATTTTTAAGGAAATATATTGACATGATGTGGTTAAGATTCTGATGAAAAAATGTTGAGGGAAGCAGAGTGAAAACTAGATGGAGACACCCAGAAAGAGTGACCTCGGAGTTACTCTGTTTCTGCAAACCAACACCACCACAGACCAAGGGACCCTCAGCTCCCGTTCCTAGCACCCACACCTCCAGTTTGTTCCCTGTAATGTGAGAACCTGGATTTCCTATTTCTGCGATTCCTAAATATTTATAATTTTTCATAGTTGGTGTGGAAGAGTGAGCTGTTATTACTTTAGGAAAAGGTGAGCATGTTTCTGGATGTACATGAGTTTAAAGAGAGGTTATAACTGAAAACATATTCTTGGCTTTAGAATCCTTGCCCTCTCCTTCATAACCCATGTGTAAATATAGATAGATATAGATATAGATAGTTTGTTGTTGTTGTTGTTGTTGTTGTTGTTGTTTAGACAGAGTCTTGCTCTGTTGCTCAGGCTGGAGTGCAATGGTACGATCTCAGCTGACTGCAACCTCCACCTCACGGGTTCAAGCGATTCTCTTGCCTCAGCCTCCCAAGTAGCTGGGATTACAGGCACGTGCCACCATGCCTGGCTACTTTTTGTATTTTCAGTAGAGACGGTGTTTTACCACATTGACCAGGCTGGTCTCGAACTCCTGACCTCAAGTGATCCGTCCACCTCAGCCTCCCAAAGTGCTAGGATTACAGGCGTGAGCCACTGCGCCCAGCCATGTACATATATTTTATAAATGACATATGCAGCACTTCCTCTCCAGAGCCAGATAAGTAGAAATAACCTAAAATCCAGCTGGTGCCATGACAAAAATGACAATGATTTTGGACTTTCATGTTTCCAGCCAAAAGAGCAGACAATTATACATCTATACTTTCTTCGGGTACTAAAAAAGAAATAGGATCTACACAGTTAATGATATATCAGAATGTTTTATTTAAGCTATGGTTTTTATACTACAAAAGCATCAATCATTACATTAATAGAAAGGAAATTTCAAATAATAAGTTATTCATAACAATGGTTTACGTTGGACTTCTGATTTATGTTTATTTTGAAGTTTTTAAGATAAAGTCGTGCCTCACTTATTCTTTTCATTTATTTGTTAATATGTATCCACGAACTATAACCAATTTGATCTCTTTTAACATGAATTGGTTTTATTTTACTTGAATAGTTTTGCTATATATATTGGGCGGTCGAATTAATGAATGAAATGCAGTGGGAGGAATGAATGAATCATATAATTATGTGTATATACAATATAAACTTATCTGAAATTTACTTCTCAAGACAGTGTCAGCAGCAAGATAAATCAAGATTTTAATTGCTGGCAACAATTCTACAGTATAGTTAGACAAATAAACAAAATTTTAGTCCAGATTTTGCCTTAGCCCTTGATTTTTATATAGAATTAAAATATAACGTGGGCCAGGACAAGGCAGAGCACCAAAAAGGCAGAAGGCTAATGCAGGAGTTAACTCACAGGTAAAGGATAATAATTCTTACTCTTATCATGTTCCAGTCTGCTGATAAGATATCATGCTTATAGGGCAAAGAATGAACATCACCCAGGGTTGAGATGCTGATTTGGCATCTGCGTAAGTTAGAATATTTGTTAAGCTGTTTTAACAGAGACCAAAATAATAATGGCTTAAATAATATAGGTGGTTTCTTTCTCTCCCAAGTAAAAGTCAAAGCTGACAGACAGTCCACAGGTAAAAGAGTCTTACTCCAGTGGTCATTCAGAAACCCAGGAATTTTCTGCATTATTGCTTCCCCTTTCCTAGAGTAGCACTGCTGCCTTACCACTGCAAGTACTTCCATGTACCAGCCTTGGGATGGAGGAAAGAAGAAATAAAAAGCAAGTAGTTTTCTTTAAGTGTTTAACTCAGAAGTTGCATGCATCACTACCACCCAGATCCCACTACCACAATTTAATCACATGGACACATTCGCTGCAAGGGAGTCTGGAAAATGTAGTGTTTTGCTAGATAAACATGTAGCCAGCTAACATTTGGGGTTTTATTACTAAAAGACAAAAGAACAAATGGCTATTGGTGGACTTTGACAGTTTCTGCCACCAGGTCCTGAATTATATTTTATCTGCATCTTAAGGTTAGAATTAAGTAATCTCAGATTATTTCAGAGAGTTCATTAGGAAATGGGATTTCTTCCCATATATGTTTAAAAATATTCCCAGTACCTATTGAATCCAGAATGTTCTAAAATAATTTTCTAATCACTAATTTATAAGTGCTAGTGATACTGTGCTGCTTGTTAGCTAACAGCAGGGTGAACAGAGACACTCCAGTGTCCCTCTGCTTATTCAGGTTCACTGTTTTTTTGAGGCAGGCTGTTCCATTGTTGAAAGAAAAGTCTTCCTTTTATTAAACCAAACGTGTAATTTTGTCCTTGATTGTAGTTGTACTCTTTAAAGGATGAACAAAGGGTAAAGCCCCTTCTTTTACCAGTGAGTTTTCCATGAAGCAGAATGACTCTAACTCCAAGTTTAGTGTGCGGGATGTTTATTAAGGAGTGACCTTGGACTTAATACCTGTGGTGTGGGGTGGGCAGAGGGAGAAGTTGAGCTGTTTTACACAACCAACAACAGCCTGAGCTGATCCCAGGGAAACTCAGGAACTAGTAGGAGTCTTCAGAGTTAGTGTGAGTTTGGCTAAGTTGAATAACCTTGATACTGCTCAACCCATCAGTGCTCTGATGTGGGCCACACTAGGAAGGGGCATGCCCTTGGGTTAGGTAGCTCTCTGCAGTTGAGGCAGATCCTGAGGTGCTGACAATGGAAGGCTGCAAATAGCCCTCCCGGCAGCTGGTGCAAGGAACTCATCTGAAGAAGATTCTGCATGGTGCATTTTGGTGTCCGTCCCAAATTCTCTGTTCTTGACATAAGGCCTAGTATATCATTGCCATTCCATTAATGCTTACAAGTGAATGAGTGAATGAGTGAGTGAGTGAGTGAGTGAGTGAGTGAGTGAGTGAGTGAACAAATACATGAATGGGACCAGGCCAAGGACAGAGAACCATGGCATGCCACCACCCTCCAGTTTTACAACTATCCACTGATAACACCCTTCAGCCTCCTTTGTTCACCACACAACGTTTCTCCTAACTGTCCCCTAATCCTGGGCACATATTTTCATTCATTTTTTCCAAAACAACACTGCATTTGAGAGACCGGGGGTGTCTATGGCATTGCCTGGATCTATCAGGCCACAAACCCTATCAGAGAGAGTGATAGGTTCAGTTTGCCCTGTTTCTTTGCGCTGGCACCGAGGGTTATCACCTTCTTTTCCAAGTGCTCTCTGGCTATCTTTTTAAATATTTTGTTCTAGAATTTTGGGTTAATCACAAGCCAGTGTGTAGTAACAGAAAGCACATATCACATGGATTCAGATTGTCCTGGGCCCCAGCCCAGGTTGACCACTTTCTACCTGTGTAACCTTAGACAAGCCCCATAACTGTTCCGATCCTCCATTTCTGCCACTGTAAAGGAAGGATGATAACAATCCTTAAGGACTTTTTGTGCAGAAGATCCTAATAATAGTACATGATGTGTAATTGGTACTCTGCAATTGTTCATTTCTTCATTACTTAACCTAGATTCTTTTAAAAAAAACCACTTCTCTTTTTTCAGGGGTCATGCTCTGCTTCCCCACGTTCAGCCTTCTGACCTAACAGCATACTGTGTTTTCATGTCCTGGGTTAAAATCTATCTACATCTCTAGGCTAGAATTCCATTAAAGCAGCTTGGAATTCTCTTGCCTGTCTCAGACTTTAATTCTGAGCCAAATCTGATCCGCCTTTTAGAGGAACTACTTTTAAGTTAGTTTTCTCCATCTTGGACAATTTTGGTTGATTTCTCTTTAAACACAAATAGAAACTTTGTACATACCCACTGAAGGAACTGAGGTACAGTGGGAAAAGTGCCAGCCCTGACCTCAGCCTCTTGCTAGCAGTACTGCTTAGGTAAGGTACTTAAACCTCAGTGACAGTCTCAGTTTCTTTCTGTCTGAAATGGGACAAACAAACAGCTACCTTACAGGGTGGTTGTTGGCATGGTCATCTCTGCTAGTGCAGTGTAAAGACCACTCTCCCTAAAGGAGGAGATAGAGACAGATGCAACATGAACAGTTCTGTGGTTTGCTTGCCTTTACACCACACTCCCTACATTTGGGGTAGAAGCAAACCTCCATTATATCATACAAGAAATGGCTTTGTTCTTAAAGAGTAAAATAATTTTTGAAGGAGGCTAAATAAAATAATCACTGCAGGAATGAATTATAAGGAAATATGACTTCACACACACACACGCACACACACACACACACAAAAACCAAAGTCAGAATTCAACATACAATTGAATTGAATTGAATACAATTCCCTTTAAGATAATTTGAGGGAAATAGAAATGACACTTATTCCAATGATGTCCCAATTACTCAAACAAGAGGGTTCTACCTCCTTTTAGTTGGTGACCTTTGGTACGCTGCAAACCCAGTGCCTTGGTTTCTTCATCTATTAATGGGGTGACTCCCATACCTACTTCATTGGGCTATTTTGAGGGTTGAATGATTTAATGTATGTAAAGTACTCCTAATAGAAGCTACATGTAAAGATTTTCTCATTGCTATAGAGCCTAGGGCACATTCTAAAGAATATCATTAATAGTGATAAATAACTCAAATTTCCAAAAGTAATTTAGAGCCAAGACCAGTCATTAATTACCCATTAATTACCCTAAGCATCAAACTGGGAAAATGTGTTTTTTGTGATGCCTTTTGAAGATAATTCCAGAAGGAAGCATCTCTAAATTGTTTTGAGTATTATCAACATCCCCTGAATACATATGGTACTTCTTCAGGAGACTTACTGAAGGCTAACATTCACAATGGCACACTTCATTGTGCCTCATGGATAATTGACTTTGTTTCTAATTCGCCCTTCAAATCGTTTCACCAAATATAAGTTGAGCACCCTCCATGTAGCAGGAACTGAGAGCTAATACCAGAAATACTGAACAGACTGAGAAAACCACATCTAGCAGCAACCAGAAGCTGAAATTTGTCTTGTGGTTCAAACCCTTGCCTGTCTTCACTTCAGTCTCCTGACTGGTTTTCTGCAGCCCACATTCTCTCTGGCCTCCATTTCCAGGTCTCCTGGCTTGCTCACCCTTCCTAGGGTCTCAGATACGGACATCTCCATTCCTTCCAAATCCCACACGGAGCACTGTCTGACACATCTGCACCATGTGCTGTGCTCACCAGGTAACTTAAAACCTGTGGCTCCCATGGCTTTTGTGGAAGTGAGAAGACAAATGCTATGGTTTAATCTTTGATGTGATCTTTTCCTTTTATAATGTGCTCCCATGGATTCCTTTATTTTTGTTTTTCAGAGAGCCAATAATCCCTTCTGGCTTACCTTGAGAAGGTGTCTTTTAACTACAAGCATTTTGTTCCTTACTAATTAAGATATCATGCTCTGGAGTAAGTCAGAACTAAGTTTGCTTTCTGGCTTTGCATTTATTATCCACGTAGCCCTGAGCAAATTGCTTAACTCTTTAAGCCTCAGTCAAGGCTTAATTGAGTATAAAATAAGTTAATAATACTGCCCACTTCAGAGGGTATTTGTAAGAATTAAGGAAGTAATGCATGTAAGGTGCTTAGTACTTTGTAAGTACATTTATGTAAGGTCTAAAAGAGGTGCTTAGTAATGATAGCTATTATTAATCAGGATAACAATAGAATATCAAAGTCATCCTTTAAGATCGTTGATGACTTTGAGAACTTATCATGGTGATGAATTTGGTAGTGGCAGCTGTGAACACGAGTGCTGTGTGTCAGATGCTTCACATACATTAATTCATTCATCCTCCCAACAACCCTGTGAGATCAGTACTATTGATATCCCCACTTCGCAGATGAGAAAATTGAGACATTGAGGGATTTATTAACTCACTCAAGGCATCGCAGCTAGTAAGTGAAGTTGCTATTCACTTCACTCAGAAAGTTCAGTTTCTGATTGAGAACTCTTAACCATTATATTATATTTCATCAAAACCACTAGTTTTGATGAAAGCTATTGGCTCTCTTTCTAGAAAAAAAAAGTTCACTAGCTCATTCAAAATATTTTACATACAATTTCTGAATGCTCACATGAAATAAACCCTTTGAAGGATATTGATGGATGCCCAAAGGGCCCGGGATCCCAGCCTAAAGGGCCCACCTCATAGACTTTCTCCCCGCTGAGTCCATCCACAAACACTCTCTTCTATGGTACAGCACTTCATATATTGTAACACATGACAGGAGAGCGAGGCTGAGTTGACACCTTGGCAGATCGGGCTTAAATGCTGCTGTGTGATATGTGATTTCTCATTTATTAAAATTACCTTATTATATATGCAGATTGTCTACACTTTTGTTTTAAATGTTAAGGAATGATGTCCATTTTTATATGACTCATTTATTTCAGTTACCCTAATCAATTAATCAATTGGCAAGCACTTTTTACGTCAATGGCACATTATAATAATGCTATATGTTTTATAAATGCCCAGTCACGATCAAAAGGATGAAATGAGTAGCAGCACTATTAAGCAATCTGGGAGGTAGTGATGCCCCTATTTTACAGAGAAACCAGCATAGAAAGATCAAGAGACAAGGATAAATAGAATGAACACAGGCTTTTGAGTATATATCTTATTACCTATGTGGTCATAGGCAAGTTCCTCAACTCCAAGCTTCAGATCTCATGGCTGTAAAATGGCAAAAAAAAATGTGTCTACCTTCTTATGACATGAGAAAATATTGTAAAATACCCAGTTCAGTGCTGTCTCCCAGAAGAGGTGCCATTAAATATCAGTCACCTTCTCAGCTTTGCTTTCCGTTTCCTTAAGTTCAGAGACTTGTAGGAGGCAGAAGGAAAATAAAAATAGCGAGGGAGGACTTGAGCAAAGTCACAAGGGCTGGGAGAAATGATGTGAGGGCAGGAGCTGACCTACCCTGGCATGTAGGCCAGTGCCTTCTCCCTTCCTCTGGAAAGTAAGTGGTGCAGTGATAAAGAATCTGACACTGAGCCATGAAGGAACAATTAATCTTCATCCTGGAGATTTGTGATGCATAACTCTTTAACCAAAAAGACATGAGGAGGGGGAAATAGCTTTGAACTGGAGACAGTCTGGTGTTGTTTGCCTGTTCCATGTGGCCCACCCACCCTTCCACCCCCAAATTAGCCTGCCAGAGAGCAAAATTCATGAATTTGCTGCTGCTTGGTAACACCACCCCCTTTCCTGTATTCACTTTGGCAGAAGGTTCAGCACCCCATTGAGTTCATTGAAAACAAAGAGTCATCAGTGGAGGAGGTGAGCTCCAGTCTCCTACACACCAGTATTCTCTCCTGGTAGAAACAGTGCACGGTGCAAGGAGAGGCTAAAGATTGCATGCGTTCTGATGCTAGGCACTCAGCCCAGACCTCTTATGCAGTGAATTAGAGGGCAGAGGTTCAGCTTGAGTTCTACTCACCAAGGAAAGCTTCATAGGGTAAACGTGATTTGGATTGGTCTATACCAGGGATATGAAACTTGGGGCATATAAACTGCCACTTCATCCCCAAATCTTCCACAGACATTGCCACTAAATCCCAGATATGGGCTGAGAAGCCAGCCCCCTCTAGACAGACCTGCAGGCAGCTGGACCAAAATCAGCTAGAGTTAACACACGAGACACAACTTTTGTTTTTCCTGGGCCTTATAGAGGATAGATGGGAAAATAGGTGGAAATTTTCTTTTTCAAAATATATTTTTTTCTTCTCAACATTTTAATAAACCATGGACTGTGTGCAGAAAATTAGTTTTGTATCTGATACATGTATTTTCTTTCCTTCATTACCAATTTTTTTTCCCTAGGAAATTTTATGTTGCTTCCATTTCCTGACATTTAAAATCCACACCTTTCATGCCCACCTTACTCTGGTAAAAAGAAATCGCTGAGCTGTATGAATATTTAGTATTCAACCTGGAGTGCCTTTGTCATGATTTCTCCAATTCATGTTGGTTGCACCTTCTCAGTAGATGGTATTTTGCTCTCTTTGTGAAATGTACGGGTTAGATTTTTCTTGCATAAACACAATTCCTACATCGTTTTATACTGTCTAGGCAAGCTGACCTGATTTGGGGGTTCTGGAAACATGATCACCATGGCTGGAGATCACAAACACTGAATTTCTGTAACCAACTCAAAATTTCATTGAATAAGGCTATGTACTCACAATATTGACACATTGTATAAAATGTTAGGATGGCCTCAGTAGAAGTAGCAAATTATTGAATTATATGTTTTTTATTACAATGTTAATTGCAATAAAAAAAGGCTAACTTTTATACCTTTAAGGTCTGCCTTGATTTTAAATGTCAGTAGCATTTAGAATTTAAAACTATTTTGATTAGCTAAGGGCCATAATCAGGGTAGAATGTGCTCTGTAAAGAAGCAATCAATTTTGAAAGTAAGTTTTTAACAGAAGCCTGCTTTGTGAGCAGTTTACTGAATGTTGGATTTCTAACAACTAATCCTGCACCCAGAGCTTGTAGGTTGTCTACTTTTTCTCTAAGGAGGCATTTTCTCCAGGGCCCACAGCAGTGAATGACACATAGTAGGTACTTAGAAAATACTTGTTGATTGTCTGGGTGGATGGATGCACCACGGGACATTATATAAAATGTATGCCGTATCTAGCTCTGCTATAATGCAACTTACATTACTCGCATTACTTTACAAACAGAGCAAATTTATGGTTCTCAGTTGCTTTGATCTTTTCCTCTTCAACTTAACCAAGTTTCTTTTTCTACTACTTGATGGGTGAACAATAAGAGTAATAATTTCCTGTTTCTTCCTCTACAATGTGTAGGTTCTTTTTAAAAGTTTATTAATGTGTTCTTTTCTGTGGGTCCTAGTGCACCACCAGTGAGACTGTTTTCTCATCTAAAGCCTGAGGTTTTCATTTAGTTGTCTTCAACCTTGAGGGTGACGTATCAATGATTATCTTTCTTATACAATTATACTTATTTTTTTACTAAGGAGTTTCTACAAATATGTGAATAATAGTATAAACAAGCATAACAGTACAAGAAAAAAAAAATCTATCCCTTTGCCCTCTGAAGGAGATTTTGTTTTAGTGGCAGCAGTTTACAGCAGTAAATGTACTTTTTATTGTTTTAGAAAAAAAAATCTTAGAGTGTGAATCACTCACATTAATTATGTCAAAAAAATTTTCCTCAAAGACTGGGGAGAATTTTGTTTCTAAACAGAATGAAGGTGATATTTCCTTCCGATTTATGTCTGTCTGAAGGACAGCCTCTAACTGCTCATGGGCCTTGGAGCTGTAGCTTGAAACAGCGGCCAGCACAGGAGAGGTGCAGAGCTGTGCCTGCCAGCCGAGCTGCCTGTCCCAATGCGGGCAACAGAGACAGAGGGCAGATGGACTGGCCTCAGTGTGTTTTGCCTAACCGAAACTCCTTTCCACTTTGTAACCTATTTGAAGCCCATCTTTATTTCATTATTTTTTAAACACAGCACAGGCAGAATCAACATGAGTTTCCAAACAGGAATGACAAATGACAGCACATATCATAACCGGGTATTTTCTGATATTTTTTCATCCAGCCTCTTCTCAACACCAACAGTTACTAAATGTCCACACCTCAGAACTCCTGATAAGTTACAGCAATAAGCTGCATTGGAGCAGAGTAAAGCCAAAATCTTCACGGTGGCCTTCAAGAGCCTCATTGTCAAGATTCCCCCTTCCCTAGACTAATGCCTGCCATTCTTCCTTCTCCTTCCACTCCTCCCTGGCTCCCTGGGAGCCCTCTTCCCCTAGATAGCTGTATTGTGACCTGCCTCATCAACTTCATTTGTTTGCTCAGTCACTTTCTCAAGGAAGCCTACCCTGACCACCTTACATAAAATCGCAAAACCCTTTACCCTGGAATTCCTGAACCCCTTTATTTGCTCTACTTTTTAAAATTGCATTTGTCATCTTCTAAAATACTACTTTCTTTATTTAATTATTACACAGTCGTATGTTGCTTAATTGTTGTTAGGCAATTTTATCGTTGTGTGCACCACACAGAGTGCACTTAGACAAATCTAGATGGTGTAGCCTACCACACACCTAGGCTGTATGGTATAGCCTGTTGCTCCTAGGCTACAAATAATGTATAGCATGTTACTATATTGAATACCATAGGCAAATGTAACACAATGGTATCTGTGTATCCAAACATAGAAAAAGTACAGTAAAAATATGGTATGAAAGATTTGTTTAAACGGTACGCCTGTATAAGGCATTTACCATGAATGGAGTTTGCAAGGCTCCAAGTTGCTCTGGGTGAGTCAGTGAGTGGATGTGAAGGCCTAGGACATGACTGGACACTACTGTAGACTTTGTAAACACTGTACAATTAGGTTACCCTAAATTTATAAAATTAGCCTTATAACTCTTTTACTTTGTAAACTTCTAAATTTTTTTTTTTTTTTTTTTTTTTTTTTTTTTTTTTTTTTTTTTTGAGACGGAGTCTCGCTCTGTCACCCAGGCTGGAGTGCAGTGGCGCGATCTCGGCTCACTGCAAGCTCCGCCTCCCGGGTTCACGCCATTCTCCCGCCTCAGCCTCTCCGAGTAGCTGGGACTAC
>NW_026652293.1:34492346-34618149 GCF_009828535.3 Hylobates moloch | reverse complement strand
GTTTTATTATTTATTTATTTATTTATTTATTTATTTATTTATTTATTTATTTATTTATTTTGAGATGGAGTCTCGCCGTGTAGCCAGGCTGGAGTGCAGTGGTGCAATCTCGGCTCACTGCAAGCTCCGCCTCCCGGGCTCAGGCCATTCTCCCGCCTCAGCCTCCGGAGCAGCCGGGACCACAGGCACCCACCACCACGCCCAGCCAATTTTTTTGCATTTTTAGTAGAGACAAGGCTTCACCACGCTGGTCAGGCTGGTCTCGAACCCCTGGTTAAACTTCTAAATTTTTTAAAACGTATTGACTCTTTTGTTATAACATTTAACGCAAAAACATTATACAGCTGTATGAAAATATACTCTTTCTTTGTAGTATTTAAGGTATTTTAATACTTTATAATACTTAAAGTAAATACTTTATACTCTATTCTACAAGCTTTTTTCTATTAAAAATTTTTCTTTTCACTTTTTAAACTTTTTAGTTAAAAACTGAGACACAAATACAAACATTAACCTAGACCTACACAGGGTCAGGACCAGCAACATCACTGTCTTTCCCCTCCACCTTTTATCTCACTGGAAGGCCTTCAGGGGCAATAACACACATGGAGCTGTCACCTCCTCTGGTAACAATGCCTTCTTCTGAAATAGCTCCTGAAGGACCTGCCCAAGGCTTTTTACAGTTAGTTAACTCGTTTTTTTATAACTGGAAGGAGTATACTCAAAAAATAACAATAAATAGTATGGTAAATACATAAACCAGTAACAGCCATTTATTATCAAGTATTTGTACTTAATAATACAGCAGCACAGGAGGTTTGTTTACACCAGCATCACCACAAGCACGTGGGTAATGCGTTGCACTATGACATCACTAGGCAATAGAAATTTTTCAACTCTATCATAATCTTATGGGACCACCATCGTATATGCGGTCCATCATTGACCAAAGCGTCCATATACAATGCATGACAGTGTTTATTACTGATTATCTTTCTCCTTCCCCTACTCCCAGATGTAAACCCATTGGAGCTTTTATTGCCTTTTCTGTTGTTCACTAATGTCCCTAAAATAGTGTCTAGTATTTACTAGGTGCTCAATAAATATCTGTTAATGGCTTAATAAATGAATAATCCTTTTGCTCCTTGTGAATACCCAACTAGTCATAAATAACTGAGACAAAGTGATTATTTTGTAATAGAATCCCATTTATTAAAATATAAAGATTCGGACTGGGCATAGTGGCTCATGCCTATAATCCCATTGCTTTGGGAAGCCACGTTGGGAGGATTGCTTGAGCCCAGGAGTTTGATACCAGCCTGAGCAACATAGCGAGACCCCGTCTTTACAAAAAATAAAATAAAAATAAAATTAGCCAGGCATGGTGGCATGCACCTGTAATCCCAGCTACTCAGGAGGCTGAGATGGGAGGATCGCTTGAGCCCAGGAGTTCAAGGTTAGAGTGAGCTATGATTACACCACTGTGCTTCAGCCTGGGGAATAAAACTACACCCTATCTCTAAAAATATATCGTATAAATAAAAATAAAAAGAGAAAGATTCAGGATACAGCCATCCTATTTTTAAGGTTCAGTGATTGCAGACTCTTAAAAGGCTTACAGATTCAACCTGACTTTTTATGTCTTGATCCCACTCTATGATGCCTGATGTCAAAAATTCCCATGGCAGCTCAATTCCTTGTTAAGCTAGGAAGCAAGCAGGGATGTAGTCAGAGCATGAAACCTTCATGTAAGTGACCATCAAAACTGGTTTATATTTTCTTCATTCACCTCTATTAGCTTTGATTCTCAAACACAATTCAATTTTGAGTTGGTTTCTAACCCCCTCATGCAAAAATGTAGTCCTCAACAAAACCTAACTTGAGTGCATATTTGCATTTTACCATGTTATTTGGAGTAATAACAGCCAGAGAGAGAGAGAGAGAGACTCTCCAGCTGCAGAGGACAAGGGTCTATGAGTTCCTTGAAAGCTGTTGATTATAGGATAAGCCACCTTTCAACAAGCCTTGTCAGTCAGAAATTGTGTTTTCTTAGACTATTGGACAAAAAATAATCCCTGTACTTCGTAACCATTCAATGGTTATATTTTAGGTAAATTTATATTTTACTCCAAAAATTCACTTACTCTATTAAGCCCAGAGGGATATCGCTCCCATTTCTCTTATTTATCTTTTCTATAATTAAAAATAAACTCTGATGCTATTAGCCCATTTTAAATCGAAAATATCTTTGTTTTTTCCTATCTTTGTTTTTATTGTTTTTTTCAATATTCTGAAGAAACCTTTAAGCTAAGAGTTCAAGATAATAGCCTAGGTATTGATAGCTGCTGCCATAGCAAAACAACATATTAAATAAAGATGGTTTAATATATGAGGTAGCCTGAGGTGGAGAGGTGTAGAGGAGGGGAGGGGTAACCTTTATCATTTGTGTGTTCATGTTTAGTCTTCTGATTTTAATTAAATAAGATGCATTTTATTTTTTAAAAGGCTGAGAAATTTACCTTATAAATAAGAGTTTTAGTTCTAGGACTGAAAACTACAAGGGACTACAGTCCCTTTCTTGGCCCTTAACTGTTCTGAAGCATTAGTTTTTGCTCTAGGAGAAAATTGTGCCCTGGAGATCTGAACACATAATCTACACTAATGTTGTGCAAAGCTGTGCCACTTCTTTAGAACATCTGCAACATGTGTAAGCACCTGAGGTCACTAATAGGCAGAGAAATTAACAGTTAAGTAGGAACTAACTGAAATATTTAAGGAGCTGGTGAAAGAACCATTACAACTGAGGACACATGGCTTGTGCCGTATATAATTCAACCATATTTTAGAGAACAATTTATTTTTTTATATTTCAAAAGACACTGTGCTTCAAACATTTGTATAATGTTTTAATGGCACCCCAAAAAGGGAATTTATAAACATGTGTTGAGTGCCTCACTCCGTGTTTGGGGCTAGAGAGAATCCATGCATAGCCATTACTGTGAGCTAATAATCGAGTGGAGACATCTAAATAATACAGAACAAAATAAAAATTGCAGAAATGTACTAGCAATGTGTGTCTTTGTTCCCTGAGGCTAATAAATGTCAGGCCAATAGAAAGGCCTTCAATATTTACTATTTTGAACAAAAGGAATGGGTCAGGATCAAACCAGAGAAGGGAACAATTTATTTTGGCAGGCAAATCTGGGAAAGATCTTATGGAAGAAATGTTACTGACTTTGAAGAATGAGTAATTTTGATTGCGGGGAGAGGGAGAAGCAGCATGGGCAGAAGACAGGGAAGCGTGTAAGTGCATGGCACATCCAAGAGAGCCAGGAGAGTGCAGCGAAGTGCAGGCTTCATAGAAAGCCAGTGGGGGAGGATGAGGGTGGGAAGGGAAGCTGGAGCCCATCACCAAAGCATTAAGTTCCATAGAATGGAGTTGGCATTCTATTTTCTGGATAATAAGGAGGTTTTTTAAAGGCAGAATGATATATTCACTTCACTATTTTTGGAAAATGATTCCGAGGATAGTGTGAAGGATGGATTAGGAGATGAAGCTGGAAATAGGACCATCAACTAGGAAGCACATGTGCTGTCAGTGAGGGATAATGAAGGCCTCATTAAGATAGGTGCTGAGGAATTAAGAGGGCATTCTGAGGGGCCATTGACCACTCACAGGGAGAATAATTCATAATTGTCTATGGAGAATAGGGTAAAATTAAGGATGGGATCAAAGAAGAACTGATGGCTCTAGCCATGGTGACTTGGGAGAAGATGATAGGTCCTGGGTTCCCTGGAAAGACTGGGGTTTCTGGAAAGTCTCATGTTTTCATTTCATGACCGTGCCCAGCTACGACGCATGAGTAGTATTCTCCAACTCCTCTCAATATTACAAGGCATAATTTTTTTATTGTCAAGCCACAAACCTGTTTGATAAAAGTAAACCATTCAAAAGAAAGATTAGGCCAGGCACAGTGGTTCACACCTGTAATCCCAGAACTTTGGGAGGCTGAGGTGGGAGGATCACTTGAGGCCAGAAGTTCAAGACTAGCCTGGGCAACATAGCAAGACCCTATCTTTACAAAAATAAAAATAATTAGCCAGAGACTGTTGTACATGCCTGTAGTCCTAGCTACATGGGAGGCTGAGGTGGGAGGATCTCTTGAGACCAGGAGTTGAGGTTTCCAGTGAGCTATGATTATGCCACTGCACTCCTCCCGGGGCACAGAGCAAGACAGACTCTGTCAGAAACAGAAAGAGAAAAAGAGAGAAAGAGAGAAAGAAAAAGAAGGAAGGAAGGAAGGAAGGAAGGAAGGAAGGAAGGAAGGAAGGAAGGAAAGAAAGAAAGAAAGAAAGAAAGAAAGAAAGAAAGAAAGAAAGAAAGAAAGAAAGAGAAAAGAGAGAGAGAGGGAGGGAGGAAGGAAGAAGGAAGGAAGGAAGGAAGGAAGGAAGGAAGGAAGGAAGGAAGGAAGGAAGGAAGGAAGGAAGGAAGGAAGGAAGGAAGGAAGGAAGGAAGGAAAAAGCAAGCTTAGAATGTGCTCAGATGCCCAGATGAAGTCCACACCTATGCCCTCTGTAGCTTGAACTAAAGACAGCAGCCTAGGAATGACCATATCAGACCCCCACAGGAAGCATTTATAAAAGCAGTGCCTTCAAGAGCTGCCTTAAGTAAGGTTATCCCGAGCCTTGATCTGTTTCTTCTTGAAAATACATTTTACCTCTCTCATTTTCTGTTTATTCTTCCTCCCCATGCCTACGCTTTTAGAGGAAAAGTCCGGTAAGAAATAAGTCCTTCCCGCTTTTGGGGCAAACATTATTTATTCTGTTTATTTTCATTATCTGCATATCTAATAACTGACTGTGCTTAACACCTAAACAAGGTTTTGAACTTTAAAAACAAATCTTTGTGATCCATGACCAGGTCTCATTATGCCACATGGGAAAAAAGGAAGTTGGTTGCTAAGCGATTTTACAACCCCGTTATTAAGGACCCTGGGGTAATTTTGTAAAGATTCACCTCTGCCTCAATCACAGCCATACGATCAAATATTTTTGGTACTAAGTTTCATTTATTGCAGTTTCCACTGGAATTAGTCAAACTACTTATTCATATCATGAGCTAAGCAAAGGTTTTTTAAGTTAATTTTTGATTAGTGTACAACATGGTAGCATCTGGAATGCCTATGAAGCTGGCCTGGGAATGGGGAGTTGTAGGGAAGCTGGGGGGTTTTATTTTGTTTTTGTTTTAGTAAATCAAAATACTCCCTCCTGGAATTGTCAGAGACTGGAAAAGAGGATCTTTATAAAATGTAAATTACCTCCTGGATGTTAATTTTTAGTAGCAGTGGGTGATTTTTAGTGGCAACACAAGTCTGATATGATGTACCTACATCGTTTTATTTTAGAGCAACACAAGGAACAGATTTCAAAAAATAAAATGAATTTGTTCTCTTCTTGGTTGCCTGGTTTGTTGGGAACATGTTCTCAGGATGCTGATGCATGGCTGGCAGAGGTGACCTCTCTGCTGGAAAATAGGAAGATATTATGTTCCACGTTCACAGCACCAACAAGTGGCTGGTTTGCTGTTAACGCAGCTAGGTGGATGGTGCAATAAGTGCTTTCACCTCTTATCCTTCCCACCGACCAAATCCTGGCAGCCACTGCACCACATACAGGATACTGTGCTTACAGAAAAGCCATAGGATAGGAGGGAGGCGGAACAGAGACACAGGAAGGACAAAAATATGAGACCAAAACATTAAAATGTCTCAAAATGTGAGCCCAACTCTTTTGGTTTCCAAAAATAAAATAAGCAGCTACAATTATGATTATTACTAAGCTAAATGGCCCGCTTCTGAGTAATTCAGAATCAACTATGCATCGCCTGTTCTGTGGCAGCAAAATATTACTGGTGCTCTTTAACAGCCTCTCCTTACACTTTACCAATTTCATTTATTCTTGTAGACCCTGAATATTTTCCTGAATTAGCCAAATTTGGCCACTTTAAATATCCACAGGACTATGTGGCCTGAAGTTTGCCTATGGTGTTTTAAAAATTCTCTCTTTTTCATTAGCTTTTCTCCTGTTGTCCTTCATGGCAATTTTAACTACAAGAATCTCTCCCCTGTCACTCCCTCACCTCATTTTTCTTTGGAAGCGTCCATCTTGATTCCTCAGGCTGGTCAGCCTGGTCAGCTTGGTGGTACCTTGGTTACTAGCAGGTTCTTTGTTTCTCTTCCCAAATGAAGTTTTAGAAGATCATCTCAAATATGTCTGATTGAATATAATGGACAATCTCTGTAATCTAACTTGTAATATGTAGTCGACCCAAGTTTAAATACAGATAAACACCTATAATAGTGTGGCAAATTGATGCTTGCCAAATAGTTTGTCTTCACCCTAAAGCATTTAAAAACAAAGAGGAATCTTCGTAGGAATCTTAGTAATAAATGTAGTGATCATATATTCTAATCCTTTCCTAGAAAATTCTCTAACATTAATCAGTCAATTTGCTAAAACGAGACTATAGAAAAATCGTATTTGTTTAGTGCTTTATAATTTATTGGCCATTTTCATCTTTGTTTCCCCGTAGCACTAAACTTAGCAAATTAGGATGCCATAAAACTTCAAAATCTGGGTTATTTAATGAATTTGACAAGGGGGATCGATTGTTTGGTTAGTTGGAAATGATAAACATATTAAAACACTTTATTCACATTGACTAAGAGTAAGGTATCATAGTTAACTGAATTTAAATTAATTCTATTATGCAAAAGGTAATAAAACAGAACTGCCATGTCATATAAGAACAGTGTGAAGGCTGAGAACATAGGCTGCAGTGTTTTCTTTTAGGTAGACATATTCATTTTGAAAATTATATAAATTTTAGAAATATACCACATTCTAGATCTTCATTCCAGTGACAAAATCATAGATTAGCAGTGTTTATCCACTTTGAAAATAGCCTCCACATATAAAATAAGAGTTATCTGTAAGTTGAACACCAAAATAAAAGTAGAAGGGAAAATAAAATGTTTTCCACATGGAAGACCAAGAGAAATCTAGGTATTGAACACAGTATTTAATTAGGAGTGAAGGAAATTTGTTCAGAAAACAAGTGGACCACTTGCAAAGTCTCTGAGTAATCAGACATAGAAATGAAGCAGTAATAACAGCAGATAGAATTTACTGAGAGCTTATTATGTATGATACAAATGGCTGCAACCAGAGATGAATTAACCTCCTGCAGATTCTGAACAACTGAATAGGTGTTTTGTTTGGTTGTGCAGTTAAAAACAATTTTAGCCCACATTTCAAAACTAGAACATTTCAAATTAAAAACAAAAAATCTGGATGCTCATCATCTCTCTGAAGACCTGGCAGGACTAAGCCCACATTCTCACGTGGCGCACATGGGGTGCACTGAATAGTAGCCAGTTTTCCAGAATCTCATAATGTGTATGTGCCTGACTCCCAGCACCCCCTCCCCATCCCCCACCCACTTTTTATTCCTGCAAGCATTTGGGTTTGCAATTCTGGACATAGATCTCTCAGCTTATAGAATATATCAAGACCAGATACTAACTTCGTTTTCTTCTGCCTTTGAAGAAAATTCTGTATGTTGGTAAACAAAAAATAGAACATTAAAGGCTTTGACATTCTTGGGAAATGATGGGAGAAAGGGTAAAGTAAAATTTTGAATAGGAAAAGACCCTTCCCTCCTGGCTGATAATAATTTCTCTGTCCTTGTCCAGCATAGCCTAAGTCAGTTTTTGCTCTTCAGTGGTGGTAATTGACATATATAAAGCCCTTCCATTTGCTTCTGGAATTATTTTCCTTTTGAAGCTTTCAGATAGCTCTTAATTATAGACCTTGAGGCTTTCTGGGTCTGCACTTCGCACAGCTTCTAGCTGTGTCTTTTGGGTTCTGTTTAATCAGCCTGTGGCTACATGAATTTGAACAGCAATTCCCTGCTGAAGGCATTTTGCAAATGGAGTTTCCAACATGCTATATTACAAGGTTGTCTTTTACTAGAAAAAAAATTAAACCTTGAACTTGTGATTAAAGTATAGGTTTATAACTCACTGGAAATTAAGATATGACTCAGTTTGGGAGGATTAATATATTTGAAATTATTTTGAAAAAGTGTTCTGTATAACCTTAAAAGTAATGGCAAAAAAACACAATTCCTTTTGCACCTACCTTAATAATAAAGTGTCCTATATGTAAGGTTTTGCCTCTGAATGCTTGCAATCTAGAGTCTATTTTGCATATTTCTCATCATTTCATCTTGGGCCACTTTTAGTCCTCTAATTGCTATATTTTAAAAGTGAATTGTTTGTCATGAAATTCCTGTACTTCTTCCAACACAAAAGAACTTTTTAATCTGGTCACTAAAGAATAATAAAGTCTAAATTTTCATATAAAAAAGCGTTTGAATTTTTCTCAAAACACAGTATGGATTAATCAATAAGATAATTTAAGCGCAGAAATAGGTATTTATGTGGCCTTTTTTCTTCTAATTTTATTTAAGGTGCATCCAGGCAGGTTTATAAGAAAGGTGGATTCAATACGTAGTGGTACCTGGAAAATAAGGCAAATAATAAAGTCTATAATATTGCAAGTAAATTGACTAGAATAACATGTCTAGAATCCTAGCTACTTATAAACTGGTCTGAAAAATAACCACTCCTGGATGTTAATCACAATGCCTCTCTGCTTTTGGAGTCATTCAGCAATGCCATGCTTGGCATCATAGAAGGAATGAGAAAATGAGAAATCAAGAATCTGAATTCTGTGTCTGGTTCTACCTGCTTACTAGCTGTGTATCTCAGAGCCTCACCTTCCTCTCTATAGCATGTAGCCAGTTGGACTAGATATCCGTGGAGGCCTACCAGATGTAAAAAGCTACAAGTTTTTGCTTCCTATCTATGTTCTAGAAAGAATATTTTCTACATTTTAACAAACTCCTAGCTTTCTTTGTGTTTGTGCTCCTAGTTTTGGTTTTGGGAGGCAGCCTCTGGTGAATCCATGCATTAGCCCACATATTGAAAGGGAAACTGACCAACAGCTCTTTCCCCACTCACATGCCAGTCACTCATGTTTACATCAGAAAGCTCCTAAAGAGGCAGAGCTATCAGAGATTGTTGGAATAAATTGATAGCGGCCATAATCAAGATTTGAAAAGCAAAACAAAGAAGTCATACATCTGCTTGTTGTGTTTTTTTTTTTGTTCTTGTTCTTGTTTTTATCATACTTTAAGTTCTAGGGTACATGTGCACAATGTGCAGGTTTGTTGCATATGTATACATGGTGCCATGTTGGTTGCTGCACCTATTAACTCGTCATTTACTTTAAGTATTTCTCCTAATTCTATCCCTCCCCCATCCACCACCCCATGACAGGCCCTGGTGTGTGATGTTCCCTGCCCTGTGTCCAAGTGTTCTCATTGTTCAATTCCCACCTATGAGTGAGAGCATGTGGTGTTTGGTTTTCTGTCCTTGTGATAGTTTCAGAATGATGATTTCCAGCTTCACCCATGTCACTACAAAGGACATGAACTCATCCTTTTTTATGGCTGCATAGTATTCCATGGTGTATATGTGCCACATTTTCTTAATCCAGTCTATCATTGATGGACATTTGGGTCAGTTCCAAGTCTTTGCTATTGTGAATAGTGCCTCAATAAACATATGTGTGCATGTGTCTTTATAGCAGCATGATTTACAATTCTTTGGGTATATACCCAGTAATGGGATCACTGGATCAAATGGTATTTCTAGTTCTAGATCCTTGAGGAATTGCCACACTGTCTTCCACAATGGTTGAACTAATTTACACTCCCACCAACAGTGTAAAAGCATTCCTATTTCTCCACATCCTCTCCAGCACCTGTTGTTTCCTGACTTTTTAATGATTGCCATTCTAACTGGTGTGAGATGGTATCTCATTGTGGTTTTGATTTGCATTTCTGTGATGACCAGTGATGATGAACACTTTTTCATGTGTCTGTTGGCTGCATAAATGTCTTATTTTGAGAAGTGTCTGTTCATATCCTTTGCCCACTTTTTGATGGGGTTGATTTTTTCTTGTAAATTTAAGTTCCTTGTAGATTCTAGATATTAGCCCTTTGTCAGATGGGTAGATTGCAAAAATTTTCTCCCATTCTGTAGGTTGCCTATTCACTCTTGATGGTAGTTTATTTTCCTGTGCAGGAGCTCTTTAGTTTAATTAGATCCCACTTGTCTATTTTGGCTTTTGTTGCCATTGCTTTTGGTGTTTTAGTCATGAAGTCCTTGCCCATGCCTATGTCCTGAATGATATTGCCTAGGTTTTCTTCTAGGGTTTTTATGGTTTTAGGTCTAACATTTAAGTCTTTAATCCATCTTGAATTAATTTTTGTATAAGGTGTAAGGAAGGGATCCAGTTTCAGCTTTCTACATATGGCTAGCCAGTTTTCCCAGCACCATTTATTAAACAGGGATTCCTTTCCCCATTGCTTGTTTTTGTCAGGTTTGTCAAAGATCAGATGGTTGTAGATGTGTGGTGTTATTTCTGAGGTCTCTGCTCTGTTCCATTGGTCTATATCTCTGTTTTGGTACTGTACCATACTCTTTTGGTTACTGTAGCCTTGTAGTATAGTTTCAAGTCAGGCAGTGTGATGCCTCCAGATTTGTTCTTTTTGCTTACCTTCATTGGCAGTGAGGGCTCTTTTTTGGTTCCATATGAACTTTAAAGTAGCTTTTTCCAATTTTGTGAAGAAAGTCATTGGTAGCTTGATGGGAACGGCATTGAATCTATAAATTACCTTGGGCAGTATGGCCATTTTCATGATATTGATTCTTCCTATCCATGAGCATGGAATGTTCTTCCATTTGTTTGTGTCCTCTTTTATTTCATTGAGCAGTGCTTTGTAGTTCTCCTTGAAGAGGTCCTTCACATCCATTGTAAGTTGGATTCCTAGGTATTTTATTCTTTTCGTAGCAATTGTGAATGGGAGTTCACTCATGATTGGGCTCTCTGTTTGTCTGTGATTGGTGTAGAGGAATGCTTGTGATTTTTGCACATTGATTTTGTGTTTTCTAAGGTCATCTGGTCCACCAGCGTTCTGTTGCTGCTGGACAGTTTTCATCATTCCCAACTACGTTTTTCAGAGGCTCCTCATCTTTCCCATCACATTCTCATCATTCACATCACATTGATAGAGGCTGCCCAAATCACTAGGCCAAGAACATTAAAAAAATCCTTATAGGCACACCTTCCATAGAACACCAAAGAAAAAATCCAGACAAGGAAAAGCGCTCTCTAAATCCTGCCTCTGGTTTTTTGTAAGCTCTTTTTGTACCCTAACTATGTGGGAAATGCATTATTGTCTATGTTTGCTAACATCCTGCTCTGTAGGGAAACAGTTTACTTCTCTAATCTCTAAGTAACCCCTCCTCAAAGTATCTGGAGAAAAACTTCTACGGCAAGACATTAAACATTGTCAGTAAAGTTTTCTTGTATGTTTCTGCCTTGTTCTTATGTACACATAACTAAAACTTATATACCCACATTAGCAAAGCTGTATTGTACAATGGATAGCCTCTCTTTAAGGTTCTCCAAAGCCTCCTGTCGTTTAAATAAGCCCTAAACACTAGGACTGCCTGTCTTCCTTTGGCCTGATTCTCTGGAGTGTATGTTTGGTTAGCTGCTTATGAAGTCTTCTATTACCCAAGACTGTTGACTGATCCATCATTCTCTGACTAGGTGTCTGTTCTCTCTTCCTTTTTGCTGATCACAGAGGCGCAGCCCGGTAAGAACTCTCAACATTTTTACCTTAAACATGTATAGAGAAAATTGCTGCCAAGGCAAGGTGGCCAGGTTGGTTTCCCATTAAATTTATGATAACCTAGTGTGAATGAGGCAGATGAAATAGGTTTACTGATTGAAAGCCTCTGACCCTCTTAAGTATCAAGGGCATATTTTCGAATTGTCAGAGCACTTTCCCATAAGTAACTAAATTAATACATGGGAATTCCAACTCCTAGTACTAAATTTGGAAAATATATGGAGAGTGTGTGTGTATGTGTGTGTGTGTATGTGTGTGTGTATGTGTGTGTGTGTATGTGTACATAAAAGGCCTAGAGATTCACCAAAAAGTACCATAGAAGTTGATAGCAAAGAGATAATAAAGAATAATAAAACTAATAAGAATGTAAGGACACCATTTTTAGGCCATCGTTGTTTTTAAGCCTGAATTCAAAATATTTTCCTGGACCATAACCTACAATGATCAGAATATGCTGATACATCATTATAATTTCCATCTTGGGAGAGGGAGACACACTTTCAAGCCAATATTCCTAGGCTATCACATAATTCTAAATAAATTTCATCACAGAAGACAAACTTTGGGAGGGTAGATCAATATAAATTTGCATTGTTCAAAGTGAAAACTGTCATTTTCCTCAAGTTGAAAAGTATCATGAATTTTTTTTTTTTTCTGCGACAGATCTCTCTCTGTTGGCCAGGCTGGAGTGCAGTGGCTCGATCTCTGCTCACTGCAACCTCCTCCTCCTGAGTTCAAGCAATTCTCCTGCCTCAGCCTCCCGAGTGGCTGGGATTACAGGCGCCTGCCACCATGCCCAGATAATTTTTGTATTTTTAGTAGAGACAGGGTTTCACCATGTTAGCCAGGATGGTCTTAATCTCCTGACCTCATGATCCACCTGCCTCGACCTCCCAAAGTGCTGGGATTACAGGCATGAGCCACTGCACCCAGCTGAAGAGTATCATGAATTTAAAGCAACAAACAGGATGGTTTTGTTATGTTTGAAATGATCCCCACTTACCTGGTCAGTCCCTTAAGAGAGGAAATGGAACTGAAAACAGCGCTCTCTGAAATGTCCCTAGGCCTGTGCCAATCCAATTAGTCAATTATTATTTGATGCAAATACGCTGCCCCAGGTGACCAGTTGGTGGTTCTCTGCTAAACTACATAGCTAATGCCATTCAAAGATGGTATCTGCAGAGACTGCTAATCTACGGATTATTCCAACCCAGCTGTTAAGTGACACCACAGATTATGAAAAGAGTGAATTCAATCATTCAAAGTGAGGAAATTTATTCACAACATACATATAACAACAAGCATTGAAAGGGGGAAAATACAGTCACTTGACAAGGGGAGGTTTTTGAATCCAATGGGCTTTTTTCCTGAATGTGGTTTGTGTGGTCAACATCACCTCAGTCTTTTTCTAGATATGTCATGCTGCAACATTAAGGTCATCAGAGATCTGTATGCCCATCCAGCAGATAGCAGGACTTTCTTTTCTGTTGCTGCTGAGTTGCTGCGATCTTTCAAACATTTGTTGCTTTCTAAATTGATACTAGCTTTGTTCTTCCTAATTTCTAAACAACAGAGTGTTCTTGAATATTTCTGCCATGTTTTGGTTGCGCTTAACTTGAGATTGTTCATTCATGAAGACTATTTAATAAAAATGTTACAGGGGCTTCTTCTTTAGTGCCTTTCAACTGTGAATATCCATTGAATGAATTGACACACCTGGGAACTGATGACTACAGAAGGAGCTCTGTACCTTTCTTGGTTTCATGGATATTAACATTTGAATGAGCAGGACAGAGGGACAAAAAGGTCTTCAGTACAGCCTCTGGGACCTCCTGGGTTTTAGGCCTCACGGTACTAGGTGGGCTGTGTTCCCTCAATGCCATTTATTAATCTTGTGATTGACTGCTTGGAACTAAAGCCCCTCTATCTCCTCCTTCAGATCTTATTAATGGAATTCTATCTGAGGGTTCATAACCCAGAAAAACATCTGTTATCTAATTATTTCTGCGATCTAATTTCTGTCTACGGAGCCTTCTTTTCCAAAAGAGAACCTGTTTCCAAACTTCCATAATATCCTCAGCAGATTTACGTGGCCATATTTATTAGAAAGTATTTATAAATAATGTAGTAATTCTCTATATGGCACACTTAGTAGGGAAAAACAGATCACATTATTAGACAAAAAGCCAGAAAATGTAGTTTGAGAGATTGAGAAACCATCAAATGGATCCTTGTTCAGATTGAAAGTGCTCCTCTAGCATAAATGGGTTCAAAATGGGACAGAAAATGCTTATATAGCCTTAGGAAGAGGGAAAGAAGCTTCTTATAGGTCAATTACAGAGGTGCTAAACCTTGTCCTAAGCTGTTAATGTTATACTTTGAGAGAAGAAAATGTATCTGTGACCACCAGATTGAGCCTTCACTAAAATTAAAAAGTAGGAAAAAATGTGTTTGGTGGCCGTCCAACAAATGTGTTCATGGTCTCACCTTTTGGAATGCTTTCTTACATGTACTTCAGCTTTCCCTGTCCTCAACTCTGCCCCTGTCATTCTCCTACTGCAGGCATCCCAAGCCATGCTGTACCCCAAGATGCAACCATCCTGGTGGTCTACTTTTCTGGTGGCATCCCACACTAAGAACTTTTCACAACTTCTGGTTTTTAATCAAAACTTTTAATCTAATCAATCCTTCTACTATCTAAATAAGTTTATGCTAAGGCATAAAAACTGGAGATGACCTGCTCAGATTATTCCTGACAGGGCTATTTGTATTCCAATAATATCACAATACCTTGAGCTAAAGACATTACTTCCAATTCATGAATTGATGACCCTAGCGGCAGGCAAGTGAAATAAATTCAGAGGATGAGTGCATAGGGTGGAATTCCCTGGCTTTCTGAATAAAACAGTTCATTCAATGGCAGATGGTTCAAGTTTCCCCTGCCTTTTACACTTGCTATCTATACCTTTTAAAATCACATTTGTGCCGGGCGTGGTGGCTCACGCTTGTAATCCTAGCACTTTGGGAGGCCGAGGCGGGCGGATCACGAGGTCAGGAGATCGAGACCACGGTGAAACCCCGTCTCTACTAAAAATACAAAAAATTAGCCGGGCGTGGTGGCGGGTGCCTGTAGTCCCAGCTACTCGGAGAGGCTGAGGCAGGAGAATGGCGTGAACCCGGGAGGCGGAGCTTGCAGTGAGCCGAGATCGCGCCACCGCACTCCAGCCTGGGTGACAGAGCGAGACTCCGTCTCAAAAAAAAAAAAAAAAAAAAATCACATTTGTAAACTGATGACTGTTTCCATTAGCAACCTGGGGACCACACCTGACAAGGAGCATGCACCACTCCTAAACACATTCTGTAATTTTTAAGCATCAAATATATGCTAAACTTCAATTTACTTTCTTATCTACTAGAGTTCTAGAGGTTTTTTTTAATGGACTAAACAATATTTGAATTTAATTTACCAAATCTACCCAGGTAAGGGGTTTTTCTTGTTCAGAAGACTTATGATTTACCCTTCCCTCCTGTCTATAATCTTTGAGTGAAATAAAAAACTGATTTCTGTGTGTGTATCTACAATTTCCTACTTAAATGCGGTTCTGAGAAAAATTTCATTTCCCTATCTGCATTTATTTGAGTTCAGTTTAATTGCAATGACAGAAATAATACATATTGTACATAACATATATGTGGTCTTAAACCTTATAGTGTCTATTTCTAATTCTAGGGTGCAATTAAAAGGAACTTATCCAGTAAGTATATCTTAGCTACCAGAAATAGCGTATGATTTAAAAGAAAGAACAGTTCCTTGGATCTTGGAGTATATATACATATGAATTATACATTCCTGGGCTTAATTTTTAAGACTTACAAATTTTTTACTTTTACAGCAAAGAATTCTTGTAATGATAGAGGGCACTTGTGGGTTCTGAGTGATTAATGTTTAAGTTCCGAAAATAAATATGTTTTTGGAAAAACATTGCTATTTTCTTTCTACATTTGTCAACTCTTGCTGTATTATTTAACTTTAGAAACGAATTTAATCAAGTGTGTATTTGTTGCTGGGGGTGGGAAGAACGGGCGGGCAGAAGGAACTGAAAGTAGAAGCAACTTACCCATTCTTGTGTTATTTGATATGAAAATTTTAGTCAACCAAAGTGATATGATATAGGTTATAATACACATAGGGCACAATTTTCCTCTGCTGCATACAACATTTCCTAGGAAATTCTAAATTCATGTTTCATAGTTAAAGATACAACATTTTCTTGGCATTTCAAGAAAAGAACAGGCAGAGAATGCTGGATTCATGTATTACACATATGGCCTGGCTTAGTATTCTCTTAATTGGAAAGCAGAACCAGTCAAGGCAGCAGACATTCCAAGAATGGTGTGCTCTTTCACTAAGTGCTGCACTATACAAATCTTCTATTTGATGGCTTGTCACGGAAGTTCCTTAGTTAATGAGGTTTTACAAATGCCAGAAAAAACACCACTACATATGCCTAATATATGGCTGTTGCATTGCCAGGGGAGAAGGTTTGTTTTGCAAAGTTTTCATACTGAGCTGCTTATTGATGGGACTTAAATCTCTAAGTGTTTCCAAACATAGGTTATAAGACATATCAGGGAATGGTAAAAATTTGTCTAAAAAGTTCCTTTGTCCTGTGCATCAGGTGAAGAAGTGGCAAGACCCAGGCGTTCCACACCAACTCCAGAACTTATAAGGTGAGTGTGAAAGACATTAGTTGTGTTTTATGCAAGGCATCGTGAACTTTTAACAATTAAGCAAATCTCCTTTGAGCTAAACTCTCAGCTCCCATTAACAAAGGCTCTACCAAAACATGTCAGTCCATATGTCCATAGCATGGTCCAAATATGTTATTATTTTTCATAAGTGCAGCCCAAGGGAGACCTTTAGGGAAATATTCTGCACTTATCTGAAGTAACTGTCTATCAGAATGTGCAGGCCCCTTCCTGGTGGGACAGCTAAAGTTTCTCTCTAAAGAGGTCTTTTGGTGTCTGGAGTGCCGAGCTTCAGTATCATTATATTACCCTACGAAAAGAAGCCTATTTAGTTGGATACCATCTCATGATACATTCCACCTGCCACACACCAAAGGAACCTTCCATTCTGTTTTTAGTTTTTGGCAAAGCATTGTATTTTACAGCCTATTCTGTGGGTTAGGTAAGTATTGTACAAATGGGCATTGTTTTATAAAAAGACTCTTATTTCTGTTTTAAAACTGGATTATTTTCAATCTTTATCCTCCTCCAACCTCTCCCCTCTCCTCTTCACCCCTTGCCCGTTACCATACTACATATACCTCATTGGGATCAATCAGATTTGGAGAAGAAATGAAGATAATTACGCATCGTTTTCTTAACAATCAGTCTGGAGTAATAATTAAGAGAAGGGATGCGAGTTTAACTTGATTCCCCTGATTTCTTAATACTTCTCTTTCTGAGATTTACTGTATTGGGGTATTAGGAGGTTACAACTAGTCTATTAGAGGATGAAACTTCTCGGTGGCTTTTTACTTAATATCACTATGCTTGACTTTCACTAATTATAAGTTGCATTAACTACAACAAAGAGATGTGGTGAAATCAAATATAAATGGTACTTGAGACCTTAGGGGAGAAAGGTGCTTTGCAATAAACTCAGCTCTAGTATTATCTCTTCTAGGTATAGAGAATCATGATGCTTTGAAAGAGTTATTCTCCTTCAATTTATTTCTATTGGATGAGCACCTCAGCTCTCCATTGAGAACTAAGGATCTCACCTTCTACCAATTCTTTTGTCCTATAATATATCTGACATCCTTATAAAATACTTTCTAGTCCTAACGGGGCTTGTATACGCATGCATGCATGCAGTAGTGCACACACACACTTGTTTTACTGAGAAAAATATTTGAAAGTTTGTATATCTTTTTGAGTATTAATTTTTGAGCCCTTTCCCTGTATTTTGCCTTAATGTGTGTGATTTAGCAAAAAGCCTGCAGATGACACTACGGCCCTCGCTCCCCTCTTTGGCCCACCACTAGAATCAGCTTTTGATGAGCAGAAGACAGGAGGTAGGAAAAGAAACTCCATATATTATAGATTTGTTTTTTCTTTTATTAAAGTACAACTCTTCTAGATTAAATGTGTGTACTTTCAGGTATATTTTTAATATATTATCTTCATGGGAAAGAAAAGTTTCAATCTAGGTGTGC
Source organism: Hylobates moloch (assembly GCF_009828535.3). Lineage (NCBI taxonomy): Eukaryota > Metazoa > Chordata > Mammalia > Primates > Hylobatidae > Hylobates > Hylobates moloch. The sequence continues at coordinate 34,600,095 of NW_026652293.1, read as the reverse complement.
TGTCAAGAACAGAAGTTTAGTTTGCAAATCTCTATTATTTTAGGATTTGAAACTTTACTTCCAGAAATATCTAATAGCTAACAAGCTCATTCTTCAAAAGAAGTCAGTAAAAACTACCGCAAATCTACACAAATCCCTGTCATGGAGTAAACACTCTGGGAACCAGACCATCATCATTTGAGGTGTCAACAGAATCACAAATGGAGACAGACCTTCATACACCCATCATTGTCGCTGTCGTTGCGGTCTGGCCTCCCTGACCATCTATTCTCTTTCCCACCTCATAACGAAGGCATCAATTGGATTGCTCACAGCAGTCATTGTTTGTTGTCTCAAGACCCAAGAATGACCTTGAATCATTCAGAAACTTAGAAATAAGGCCAGGCGTGGTGGCTCACTCCTTCAATCCCAGCACCTTGGGATGCTGAGATAGGAATGCTTGAGCCCAGGAATTCGAGACCAGCCTGGACAACCTATGGAGACCCCCATCTCTACAAAAAAATTTTTAAAATTAGCTGGGCATGGTGATGCACGCCTGTAGGCCCAGCTGCTTGGGAGGCTGAGGTGGGAGGTTCACTTAAGCCCAGGAAGTCAAGGCTGCAGTGAGCTGTGATCACACCATTGCACTCCAGCCTGAGCAGCACAGCAAGACCCTACCTCAAAAAAAAATTAAAAAATAAAATGCTACTGAAGAAATATCTTTATTTGTGCCATTGAGTTTACTTATGAAATATTTATTCCTAGAGTTAAATATTTAACTTTTTTAAATTAACCATATTTTTGGATGGCTGTAAATACCGTGTACTTTACTGACATAAAATCAGCTGTCTATAAAATGCATCTTATCTATCCCTGAAATGTGTTTATATCTAATGCATGTATCTCCAGTAGCTATGTTTGGTAATATAGAAGTTTGTATAAAAAATTATTTGACTTAGGGGCACCATGGTAAATGTATAACATGTTATCCTTCTAGGACCTATTGGTGAAGGTCCTTAAGTGTTAAAGATGGCAAGAATTGGAAGCATGATGGGTAGACTAAGCTACATTAACAAAGAGACCCCAAGTACAATAAATTAAACAAGATGGAATTTCATTACTCTTTCATGTTAACAGTCTAGAGGTAAACAGTATAGGACTGGTAAAGTAGTTCTGCTGTCTTTAAAATGTTACTACTATCTCTGGCTCCAAGGTGGCTGCTGCAGCTCTCCTCCCCTCCCATTCAGAAGAAAGGAAGTGGGGTGAGGACCACTGGAGCTCACTGCTAACTATTCTAAGAGCAAAACTAGAAGAGGCACAGGTCACTTCCTGCCAAACCCCACTGAAGAGAATTTGGTGCCATGTAGCCAGCTAAAATTCTGTTACTACAGAAGAACTGGAGAATGAATTCTGGGAGATAGCCAGCAGTCAGCCACACCTGAATATTTTCAATTATTTTGTTAGGAAAATGTACAAAGAACATTTCTAAATACTCCTTTAGTGATTTAAATGTCCATAACTTAGAATCCCTATGAAAAGGTGGCCTTGCCGTGAGCCTATCAGTTTCCTTATTAACTCATCTGTGATCAGTCTCACTTTTAATGACATATCGTATGGCCACCGGAGAGGGGATTTGATTTGTTGCACCTAAATCTGCCCGTTTAAGGAATCCCATAACTCTATGGAAACTTTATATATAAAAAAAGAAATCACTCTTAAAAAAATCAAAGCTGTGTTCCACATTGAATTCATGAAGAAAATGCTGCTTCATATCTTTGGAGAATGTTTGCTTTTATGTTAAAACAGAGCAAAGTCCACCTTTGAGGCTTGCGGTGGAGAGGAGATACATACCTAGACCTGTCCGTGATTGTGGCCTCAATTGTTCTTTAGATGATTTCAGCCCCTGAAATTCTGTAAAGTTCCTGCCTTTGCACCAATCACACTAGCTTTTTCAATACTCACACTTCTCTTTTGTATCTACTCATTCTTCTTTAGATTGACTTTTCTTTTTCTTTCTGTTTTTCTTTTTTCTATTTATTTATTTATTTATTTATTCATTTATTTATTTATTTTTTGATAGGATCTCACTTTGTCACCCAGGCTGGAATACAGTGGCAAGTTCTTAGCTCACTGCAGCCTCGACCTCCCACAGCGATCCTCCCACCTCAGCCCCCCGAGTAGCGGGGATCACAGGCACATGCCACCCCACCTGACTAATTTTTGTATTTTTTGTAGAGACTGGGTTTCACCACGTTGCCCAGCTGGTCTCAAACTCCTGGACTCAAGTAATTCTCCCACTTCAGCCTCCCGAAGTGCTGGAATTACAGCCGTGAGCCACCATGCCTGGTCTAGAAAGATTTTTCTATCACTAGTTGAAATGGTCTGGGGAAAAAATATGTATTTTAGAGTTAAGTCTGCTGCATCAGATCTTAGCTCTTCTTCTTTTATCGTGGACACCTCATTAAACTACTCCAATCATTAGTTTCCTCTCCCAGAAGTGGAACTGGTATGAACCACATGGTGGTGGCGTGAGTATTCAAATACTAACAGCTACTGGCCTTGTGATACCTGTTTTATAGACATTTTATATATACTCTATTAATATATCTTTCCTCTGTTAATCCTGTTCATAACTCTCTAAGGTTGCTTTTATTATCTCCACTTTACACTAAAGGAAGGCAGCGCAGAGAGGTTAAGCAACTTGCCAACGTCCTACAGTCAGTGCAGACGATAGATTCAAACCACATCCAACTGACTTCCCAGCCGGTCCTAGATGACATAATGAATTACAGCAGTACTTGCATAGTCCCTGCCGCGGCATAGGTGCTGAGAAGCACTAACTATTTGCATTGTCATAGCTATTTTTAAAAATCAGAACAGGAAGCAAAAAGAAAGAGAAGAAATGTTAAATTCAGTGTCCTTAGGCCCAAAACCTAATTGCCCTGTGTTAGGTGTCTAAGCACTCATTTTTCTGGTTCTCTTAACATATTCACCAAGCATTTTTAGAATAATTTAGTTTCTTTTTATGATGCCGTAAAATGTTTATGTAAAGACCCTATAAAACCCTTCAAGGATAGGAACCACTGCATAGAATGCAGGCATTTTCAGTTTTGAAGCATATTCATAGGAGGCTTTAAATCAACCAACTTACAACAAAACAAATGTTATGGGGTTAATGTCTGGATTTTCAAATGGGTACCTGAAACAGAGCCAGTACATGTACTGATGCTCAGAATGTCCTTAAGTGACCATCCAGGAAGAAAATGCAGATTCTCCTCTGAAAGTTTTTATGTAGCTATATGTACACACACAGACACTCTTCCCACCCACACTCACACCACACTCCTATTTCTATTCTCTGCTTGAAAAGAATAAGGAGCAGTACATTTCCTAAATTAATTTTTTAGTACTGAGACAAGAGGAAAATAATTTTGTAAAGCTCAACTTGAAATCGAAATTTTAAGTTCTAAAGTATGGGTTTTTTTTTAACTCACCCTGGGCAATCTTTTTTGTTTCCAGTTCTTTTAGATCAGCCTGAGATATGGGGTTCAGGCCAACCAATTAATCCAAGCATGGAGTCGCCAAAGTTAACAAGGCCTTTTCCCACTGGAAGTAAGTTATGTGTCTGCTCTGTCTGGAAAAATAAGTGACTCATTTTACTGTCTGTCTGCATAGTGAAATTAGGCAACTCTTAGAAAGTCTACGTAAGCAACGTTAGAACTGAATTATATTCAGAAGAGATGTTATTCTAACAGGCTTTCCAGTTAAAGAATTCAGGGCAGGTTATGAAGACAGGAAGAAAATAATGCAATAAAGCAAATTATTAACCTTGACTCATAGCCTTTTCTGAAATCCCACATGCTTATTCATGCATTTATTCATTGTATATATGTAAGAATAAGAAGCAAGTGAGCTAAAGATCCTACTGCGTTCCAGGCATTAGGCTAACATATAACACAGAGGTGAACAAGTCTAATATGGTCTCTGCTTATCCTATAGAGCAACTAAGGCTGCACAGGACAGAAAGGACACATTGATAGGAAAGAGTGACAACTGGGGAACAAGAGAACTGGGGCTATATGGTAGAGAGAAGCTTAGACAGTAGATCAGAGTAAATGTATGTGAAAGTTGCCATCAGTCTGGCTTCTTCCAGCATGACCCAGGTGGCTGGGAAAGGAGGTCCCGAAGATCTAGATAGCCCTTCGCTGGTGGTGGGCTGGGCTATCTGGACTGAATGGATTGTTCATCAGGTCAATCCACCCTTCTTACAGATTTATTGAATTCCCTTTTCAGTAGACTGCCTCTGAAGCATGCCTGTGGAAGGCACTCTTTTCAAAAAAAGGTGTTTTGGGAGGAGAGAGATGCAGAGAGTATTTTTACTCCTTTGGGTTCACATACAGACAAACCAATACTTTTTCCAGTTCAGCATCTCCAGAGCTTGTGCCTTGGTGCCTAAACATGATCATGAGAATTAACCGAGGGGATTCATAATCAAAGGCCAAGAGGTTGTTTGTTGGAAATATTATTGCTATAAAGCCATGTGATCTAACCTTTCCAAAGATATTTCCTTCATTAAACAGGATAGGAAAAACATCATTATCAACAATTTTTAAAAAACTTCTGAACTTTGAAAAATGTATTTTTAAAATATTTGAACCACAGTGGCATGATTTTGAATGTTATTCCCTGCAAAAAAAAACCAGTGTAAAAGCTGTAACTTCCTTGAAAAGCTTTCTTTAGAGACCTGAGCTATGCAAGTGATCCCTAGAAAACCCTTTCCTAAATGCCAAGAAAGTGAATGGATTGTTTATGGAAGTGACGTATTGGTTTTAACTATTGGTATTTCAGAGTTGTGAGTCTTAACGTGCTGTGGTTACACTTAACACAGCACAGGCTATTGTTTAGTTGACATGCATTGTATAATTCTGCTCATGTTGTAGTTTCAGCATAAGTTTTCTATTGTAGCTTATCAGGCTTTTATGGTATTTTATTTGTTTTTATGGCATTTTGTTGATTATGACCTTGATTTTTGGCAGAGATCCTTAATCAGGAGCAGAGCCCCTGATTGACTCTTAACTTCTGTGGGAAAACATGATCCACTAGAGGTGTAGCTTTCAGAAGCTCATAATTAAGGTTAAGAACCACATATTCCTAGGCTTTAGGATGAGGGTTGTTAGTCATACTTATTGTGTGGAAGAACAGGATGCTACCTAAAAATAATAAATAAAGTACGGGAAGAGGAGGAGGAGGGAGGAATGACAGAAAAAACTTCTTCCTAATTTAGGCAAGTGGAAGGTACCAGCAAGCACTCTCCAGCCATGTGCCCACCTGCCTCCCTTTGCGTTTAGGTTAGGAGAGATTGGACGGCATTCAGATTCACAGCTAAGCTTTGGGATGGCCTATGAAATTAGTGTGAACTCTTTGAATCTACCAAATAGGACCAGTGACAAGAAAACACACACTTAAAGAAAGAGAAAGAGGAAATGAACTAATTGAAACAGTAATTCCAAACTTTGCCCACAAAGTGACAAGTCCAGCTCAGAAAGGTGAATCTCTTCGTAAGGACCATGATACTTGTTTTGGCTGTAATTTTTGTCAAAGGAATCTGTTCATTCCTCCTTGACCCAAGGAGTTAGTTTGCTTCTAACTTTAAAAAATGTACTAAAATTTAAGAAATATAATTTTGAGAAATCTTTTCCAACTCAGTCTGGACACTAAGATCCTGACCGGATTAAAAACCCCTCACAGGAGCCCCCACCCAACCTGTTATTTCCGTTATCAAACCCTCGACTGTAACTGTCAGCTGACATGATTTCATTCAGTCAGTCATAAATCCCTTGAGGCCAGAGGCTATTTTTATTCAACCCTATGACCCTAGTTCCTAGTACAGGAGGTAGGACATAGTTGTTGCTTGAGGTTTGTGTGTTGAATCATATTTAAATGAATAAAATGGTGATATTATTATTATTGTCCAACATTCTGTTGACGTTCTCTTATTCTCATAAAATGGAACAATCTGAATGGGTTCTGCTTCAGTTCTTTGGCTTTGAACTTCAAAAAAATAGACCATTAATTGCTATTCCATTTCCAATAGCAGGAATATAACTGAAAGCCCAAATCCTGCTTATTTAAAGTGTATTGTATGACTTAGGAAGAACATGACCAATGATACTTAATTTCTCATCTCTTTGCAGCACCTCCACCACTGCCTCCAAAAAATGTACCAGCTACCCCACCCCGAACAGGATCCCCCTTAACAATTGGTCCAGGTACGCTTTTGTTTTTTCAGTTCTGGTATGCTGTGTCAAACACAGCAGTGGCCCCGGACGAACATGCCCTTGATGTGTTGAAAACTGTAGGCTACACAAAAACATTACAATGTTGGCATTCAGTTTTGCTTTCACTAGAATTTCTTATGCAGACTTATTTTAAAGCACCACTTCCAGGTTTCACACATACAAAAAAGTATTAATTTCTTAATTAATTTTTCTTTGGTATAATTTTGTTGAATGAGGGCCGTTTTGTAACATGAAAGGAAAAAAATCTCAGTATGAAAAGTCACTGTTTAATTAACCCCTCACTTCATTGGATCTCATTTTAATGATTTACAAATTCATAGTCTCAAAGCACAAACTGGCATTTCTTCAAGACAATTTTGCTAAGACTAAAACTATCTAGTCTATGAAGACATAAAATGGTTCCCAGGGTGTGCCGCATACTGGTGGTCGGGAAATTCTTTTTCCAGTGGTCATTCAAGTATTTATTATCCCATGGCAAAGAGATATGTAAAGATTATGAAATACGGCAAGGAATTGCTACATGCCTGTAGACAGATAATGCTTAAGGCACACCTTTACCATCTATTAAAATCAATACTATGTATTCATACAATTTATAGTCTGCCAAGTCTTACTGGACTAGCAAATCAAAAGTAGTAATAACTGTTTTATGTGCCTGGGCTCTTAGAATGTGGTTCTTTATCACTTTTGGAATACTATTGCAGCTTCATCCTTTGCTATTTATGCAGCCCGGTGAGTTTGATAGCTGCAGAGTGGGGCATTCATCAACAAAAGCAAAAGCAAGATGTAGTCATTTATGAAATTTATATTGACTTGAACCCAATAGAGAGTCATCCAGAGCTTCATAAGTAAAGACGTTTGCAGGTTCAAGATATTTTGCCCCCTTGTGTTTCCACAAATTGTGTTAGATAGAAATATACCTACTAGCACAAGATTATAAATATTGCAGACCGTGCAAAATGCTTCCCAATTTATCTATAGCCTTGGAAACTTGAAAGTTACTTCCTGTCAAATGAGAAATATAGAAATACTAAGATGGCTCATGTAGCCCAAGAGTTATATAAAGGTAAAGTGACTTCTGCTCATGCCTTCCAGTTATTTAGTAACAATTTGTAATGTGAATAATCTCAGTTTTTAAAAAGTACACTTCTTCATACAGAGCTGTAGAAGATCGTTTTTAATTTTTTCTCTTATTATTGCTATGAATTAAAAAGAATAGCTTATGCTAATATTTTAGCAAAACAGACTTTTCGGTATCATGACAACCTATAGATAAATATCACAGTTATACCTATAAGGTTGACAGGTTAGACTTAATGGGAAAAGAAATTATTTAAAAATTTTTAAATTATTTTCTTCCCTGTTAAGCAGGTATATATGTAACAGTTCTAATAAGTAGCAAATGCCTCCTCAATAATCTATGTGTGTGTTGTGTGCGGGGTGTGTATATCTGTATTTGTAAGTATATTTGTGGTGACACCTTCTTAATCTTTGTACTGTTTTTCTGGTGTTTTTTAAGGTTGAGGGTATACAGCTAAATATGATGTGATCACTTTTTAAAATTAACAAATATTATAATCAGTTTTACCAAAGTCTGGATTTAATATACGAGAGTAGACAATCTTTATAAAATATGAGGCCAACTTTGACTTCTTAATTCTTTTTATATTGTGTGATGTGTATTTTAGTAGGCCAGATTTTCAGAAGGGACCTTGCTTTTGGAATTTGCCGTCCCAGAGCCTGTACCTCTCTGTGAATCTAACACTGCCTTCTCAAAATGATCACACTTTGTGCACCTGTAAGCAGCCTTTGACAGCAGTATCATGCACAGCACTTTACATGCTGGTCAAAGTAGCTAGCTGTGCTCAGCTTGCAAAAAAGAGTAAATAATAGCACAAAAATATGATGCTCGATTTATGGAGGGGGGGATCTCTCTCCTCACCTTAGGCTCCTAATCCGATAAAGATATTTTTACATCATGAAGTATGTCCACTGAGGCACCTCACACAGCAATGTATTTTCCAGTCTTTGCCTCCCTCCCTCACTCCCCACACAAATAATAAGTCAATTAAAGTTTAAAATCAACTACTTTAACCACAGGAAATGACCAGTCAGCTACAGAGGTCAAAATTGAAAAACTACCATCCATCAATGACTTGGACAGCATTTTTGGGCCAGTATTGTCCCCCAAGTCTGTTGCTGTTAATGCTGAAGAAAAGTGGGTCCATTTTTCTGATATATCCCCGGAACACATTACTCCGGAGGTGACTCCAAGGGAAAAAGTGGTGTCCCCACCAGCTACACCAGACAGCCCAGCTGACTCCCCAGCTCCAGGCCCTCTCGGCCCCCCAGGGCCTCCTGGGCCTCCTCGCAATGTACCATCGCCGCTCAATTTAGAAGAAGTCCAGAAGAAAGTCGCCGAGCAGACCTTCATTAAAGATGATTACTTAGAAACAATCTCATCTCCTAAAGATTTGGGGTTGGGACAAAGAGCAACTCCACCTCCCCCACCACCACCCACCTACAGGACTGTGGTTTCGTCCCCCGGACCTGGCTCGGGCCCTGGTACGGGGACCACCAGTGGTATGTCTTGTGCTTGAGTGTGCTTCTTGTGACGGGGAATGGCCGTGGCTGCTGCAGTGTGAGCAACACCCTCCTCCTGCCTGGCAGCCGGCTTCAGAGCTTCAGCCCTCGCTCCTCTGGCCTGGGTGTCCTGTGGCCCCGCAGCATGTCCTAGTCCATCAGATGCTCACAGTAATTGTCCGAGTCTGTGGATGTGTTCTGCCTTGCACTCCCAGCCCTTAGGTGGGCCCTGCCGTCCACGCTGCAGTTAAGAGGTCTTGATTTCTCAAACAAAGCTGTCATGCCATTGTTTGGAATTCAAGAAAGTTCTAGGAAGACAGATTTCACAGAGAGTGGGTTTCATGTTAAATGTCTGATTTCCTTGTCGGATGCCCCTACAAGGACACTAGGTTTTGTGGGCCAATGTGTTGTGTCTGTATGTGGGCAGGCAGGAGGGGGTGGGTGGGCTTCTTTTTTTTTCTATTTTTTATTTTCTTTTTTGGTTGTGGGAGAACCACGTTAACCCCTCTAATTTCTTTAAAAAGATGTAATGTTTGTAAAGGAGATTTTAGGAAAAGGCAAAAGAAAAAAAAAGGAACACATATATTGCATCTGTAATCCAATCAAGCTGTCACTGAAGACAAACTTGTTCTCTGTTCTCACCAGATGACACACTCATCAGGCTATAGGTCAACCCTAAGTGTGATGACAGGTGATGGACACTATGCCAGTTCTGATATTGAATTTTTTTTCCTTATTTGAAGCTTCATTTTGTGTGTTTTAATTATGAAAGTATAGTAACGCCTACCATGCATTCCAAAGCAATATCAATATTTTCAAAAGTATCTTCCCCCATATAATTTATTCCACTGTTGCCCAAGTTTGTCTGACAACATCCCCCAGTGCTTTCCTTCCTGTGCATATGGGTTCAGTTTAGAGGCCTTCAGGTGGTGCCATGCATTTGTTTTTCATTTGCTATGAAAGAGGCAATAAAGTGTAAGGTACTTAAATCTAGTAAGAGACAGAAATTCTAATATTCGGTCATCATCACTGCCTCTTTCAATGAGGTCTTGCAGTACTTGCTCTGTGCTTGCAAATGCTTCTGTGCTTAAAGTGAGAGCGTCCCTGGTGATCAAGAAGAGTGCTAGGAGTTCACCCGTACCGCACACAAAACCAGTGTTTTATATCTTTAGGTGTGTATGCTTCCAGGTCTTCTTCCCCCCAAAAGGAAAACTATTCAAAATCAGCAAATATTTTTACCATAAGACCTTTGGGAGCCTTTATTTTGCAAATAGTAGAAACTACAGTTTCTTATCCTGGGCACCAGGATTTTTTTTTTTTTTTTTTTTGACAAGGTCTTGCTCTGATGCCCAGGCTGGAGTGCAGTACATCTCAGCTCACTGTAACCTCTGCCTGCTGGGTTCAAGTGCTTCTCCTGCCTTAGCCTTCTGAGTAGCTGGGATTTTAGGTGTGTGCCACCACACCCGGCTACTTTTTTCAGTAGAGACAGAGTTTCACCATATTGGCCAGGCTGGTCTCGATCTCCCGGCCTCAACTGACCCACCTGCCTCAGCCTCCCAAAGTGCTGGGATTATAGGCGTGAGCCACCGCGCCCAGCCCTAAATGCTTTTTGGCCCTAAATGCTTTTTGTACATTATTTCATACAACAACACCATGTGGTAGATACTCTTATCTTTCCCATTTTACAGATGGGAAAACTGAGGCTCAGAGATGTCAAGTAATTTGCCCAAGTTTACAAGCTGGAGGCAATGAACCGGATTCATACTCAGGTCTGTCTGATCTGGAGCCTATGTTGTTAACGAGTGTGCTCTCCAGGCACTTTTGTAAGGTTTGGTCATAAATATTCCAAACTTACTTGACTACTGACACCCATCTACACTGCACAGTGTCATCAACAAGATCACTGAAAGTCTTCTCTCAAAATGTACTCATCTGTGCTCCTCTAATTCTAGAGGGTTACAGCATCCATCTCCATCCCTCTATTGTTCTTTCAGATCTTTGGGGGGATACAAACTCCTTGTCTATCTGTAAAGACAATAAAGAACTACTATGTAAATCCTCCAAACCACAAACCCAAAGACATTAGTTGTCTATTATAAAAGAGGGGTGTGTACTTTTATTTTCTATGCAGCTCTCCTAAGCCAGGCTCTCAGTCTCCTGAAAGGACGTTTAAAGAATACCCCTCTCCCTCCAAGGGTAGGCCACAATGCTCTCCTCAAAGGAAACACCTTTATCAGGAGTGGAGAGGACAGGTGGCTTTGGTAATTCATCTGTGTTTCCTCTAACACCTTTCATAAAGTTCTCGAAGATATTTGCTCAATTGAATTTACCACTGATCTAATTAGGAAGAAAGGAATTTTGTTTTCTTTCTGGAATTTTTGAGAGTTTTGTTGTGATTTTAATGTTTAGCTTCCATACCCTTATTTGAAATTATTTTAAAACATCACCAGTAAAGACTCTTGATTCTTCGTAATTGAGCTGGAAAAAGCTTGACTTTACTGGTATTAAGAGATTGGATTTCTAAGTAGAAAATTGAACCGGGCCACTGAAGTTTGTGAATAAATAAAACTCTGCAGCATTATCTCCTTAATTAAGTCCTAGTTTATTTGCTGCTTAATCTTTTATTGATGGAACATATACAAGCTGGAAGAAATATAAATTTAAGATTGAAACAATAGGGTATGGCCTCATGTTTTAAAGATTAGCAGTGCTTCTCATTACCTGCTTTTCATAACATTAGGCCTGATGAAACTAACTTTCTTGTACTTCCCAAAGCGTATTTAATTATATTCCACTGTGCACTCAATTTTAAAATTTTATTCACAGCAAGGTGACTGTCACTGACCAAGGATAGACAGTACTGATAACCTTGTGAATCAGAAGAGGTACCCGCTGTTGAAAAGCAGTTGGAAGTTAAGAATTTGTTCCAATAACTTGAATTTCCTTATGGCAAAAGTTATAAATGCCTATTTTCACCAGAATAGTGCTTTACTGGAATGCTGGTTCTTGGCAAAGGCTATCTATCTCTTCTCCCATGTGGGTTGTGTGCCAGAGGCTGGAGGGAAAGAGTTTTGTTGGCTTGCACCATGTTTGAGGGCCAGGGAAAGAAAGGAGTAAGTAAAGAAAGAATGTTCAGTGCAACATTTTCCAACTTGGGAAACTAAAGATGTTACACGCAAACACACAGTCAATAAACAAATTAGTCTGAGCTAGCTGGGGTTGAATTAACTGAATATATTTCCTAACTACAAGTCTTTTAGAGCAGCGATGTCCAATACAGTAGTGCCTAGCTGCATGGGGTTATTTTAATTATAATTTTAGTTGCTTAACATTAATATAAAAAGTTCATTCTTTAGATACAGCAGCCACAATTCAAGTGCTCAGTGGCTATATGTGGCTAGCAACTATCTTATTAGACAGTTCTAGAATATTTTCACCATTGCAGAAAGCTCTATTAGTAATGTTTCAGGGCTTTTAATGTGTTAGTCATCAAAAAGAGAAACATAGCATATAATCATTTACATACATATTTAATGGTTTGTTCAAAGAAATGGTATCATTATGGTCTAAGAAACACAATTTGGGAAAGGTTGTTCAGTTTTTCACATATCTCAAAGTGCGTATGTTTTAATTCACTTGATTTTCCCAGCAACAGCATGAACTATTAGCCTCATTTTGTGGATTAGGAAACCAAAGCTCAAAAAGGTAACTTAGCTGTGGTCACAAAGCTAGTAAGTAGCAGAGCCAGGTTATGGTCCCAGATCTGTTGGATTCCACGGCCTGTGCCTTGACCACTTCTCCCAGCTGCTTCCACTGCTCCAGCCCAACACACAGATAAAAAAAAAAGAGATGAAAGTTGAAGCGGTAGACATGTGGTCTTTGGGGGTTGCCAAATAAATTGATTAAACCAGGTTGAGAACAACAAATGGATTGGGAGCATTTCAGTCATTGCCAACCTTTTTTAACTCACAAAACTCAGTGCATTTTGGGTTTTAAAGTTAAATCTTAAACAGTGTTACTGTCCAAATCATTTTCCAGCATTGTTCTGGAAATAAACACTTTTTTAAGGGGGAAATGAAAAATGCAATTGAAAACTGAACAGTGAGGATACAGATGCGCAAATGATAGCCATCTACACTCTTAAAATGTGAAACAATAGAGTAATTTCACAAAAGTATGTGAAGCCTTAGTTCAGCTGTGAAATACCACTCAGGCCCTGAACACCCTCTGCTAGGCCTCAGGGTTTGGTCAAGCAGGGTTTTAACTGAAATATCCTTTTGCTTCTTAGACATTCTCTTAATGTCATTCTAGCTGCACAACAAATCAATTACTTCAAATCAGTACAGAAAAAGTGATTCCAATGGGGCATCCGTAAAGGAAAACAATTAACTTTTCAATGAACAACAAACTTTCTTTTAACTTTTTAGTTGTATTTGTATCAAAAACCACAATCTTAATCATCATCACCGGTATCTACTACTTTCTATTTGTGTAACATTTTATATAGTCAACATTTTCACAAGCATTTTCAATTTCATTTGTTACAAATACCTTGTAAGGCAGAAACAATGTCTCACTTTTTAAAACAAGGAAGCTGAGGTTTCAGGCCAGCAGGGCCAGAACTCAAATCAGCTGGTTCTTCATCCATTGGTTTTTCAATATTCCACACTGCCTTGATGATGGCTCCTTAGTACCTTCCCAGGCATCACTGAAAGGAGTTTAAATTTTTTTTTCTGGAACATGTAGGAAAAAGATAAATAGTTAGCTTTTTTCTTTTTTTAGATCAATTCAAAAGGCTACTTCTTGGAAACAGTCCTACAGATAGACATTTTGGACCTTTCCTATGGCATGGTTTTCATGAAGCTAAATAGAACACCACCTCCTCCATCAACACCAAAAAAAAAAAAAAAAAATGTCCTGAGACTTCACTGTTTAAAGATTTATTGATCTCTATGCTGTTACTTCTGTCTTCTGAAAACATCCTGGGTGTAAATCTAACACAATAATCAAAAGAAAACTTTGTAGTGGGGCCTGTCAAAACATACCTTGTTTTTTTAAGAGAAGATTAGCCAAAGACTAAAAACATCTATGTTGAGAGACAGATGTGCAAGCCAAGCAAAAATAAGAACAGACTTTATGCAAAATGTGGGACTCTACACCACAGTCCATCTCAAGCTATAAGAGACTGCATTTAAGAGCGTGAGCTTTGGAGGTACATACACAGTTTGAGCTATACGACCTGAGACAAGTTACTGAATATCTCTGAGCTTCAGATTCCGCATAGATACCTAACAATACCTGCCTCCAAAGCTTATCAGGGGAATAAGATCATACATGTAAAGTGCTTAGCGTAGACCTTGGCCCAGTGGAGAATAAAAAGTAAGAATACGGATGGTAGTGGTAGAGGAAGGTGGAGACAGAGAGGGAGCGGTGCTAATAATTAGTAGGTTTCACACTAATGTAATTACACATAGAATAAACAGCACAGAGAAACACACTCTGGATTTCAGATTATTTAAACAAGAGGAGCAAGGTTTAATCCCCCAGGGACTCTCCTAAAACACAGCAGATTTCTGAAATGATAGGTTTTGCTGCTCAACTTCAAAGCTTTTGAGAGTCTGAGAATTTGGAGACTGAGATGCTGGTATAAAAACTCTCCAGAGATCCCAGTTTTGTGGTGTGTTGTTTGGGAGGTGGTAAGGGGGTGGCAGGTGTGGGGGATGAAGTGTGGATATTTTCCCAGGGCAGGATTTCTCAGAATTTTCTTGGGATGATTTGAGACCTGTGCTTCTAACGGAAGTGACAAATACCTCAGAAGTAGTCACAACTTTTCTGAACAAGAATGGCTTGAACATTGATTTGACTTTTTAAGGGTTTTTGGTCAAGTTTCCCTGTGTATCTCAGACATATGACTGAAGTTAGGCAGATGCCTGAATCCAGAGACCCCACTGGTGTGCTGACTGATGTGCATGCCAGCCTCTGTGTGTCTTCTGTGTTTCATACGTTTGTCATTGACAGCCAGAAAAGTAAATCCAACAAGCTCTTTGAAAAATCATCATGGGCAAACTCTGCATTGACAGATTCCTAAGCAGCCTCCTTCACAAAATAAAATCCTCTAAATTCAGTGCTTTTCTGTTATTAAGATTCTAAATACGAAGTATTCATGCAACATCTAATTTATTTTCTTATATTTTATCTTTTGCTCACCATCCAGTGTTTGGGTACATTGATAAAGTTGGCACTGATAGTTTGAAGACAGTCAAAAGCGTAATTCTCTTAACCACATTTAAAGAAGAAAAACCTAAAGTGGAAAAATCATTCATCTTCCTTCAAGTTCTAACTTCCATTTTCATCTTGGACATAAATTCTAAATGCATGCAAAATGCAAGAGAATTTATTATGTGTTTAATGTGTATGTGATGATAATGAAAGGTACCTACCATGCAGCAGAGAGTCTTAAGAATTTACCTCTGTCATAGAGCAATAAAAGGATTTACCTTTCACTGAATGTCACATGACAACAAAAGGCAATGAGCTTCTGCCATCAACCATAGCTGAAATAAGTAATTTTTTTTCTTTATTAAGAAAAAAAAGAGAAAAAAGAAAGTGCTACAGTGTTTGGTGTAGTAACTGCCAAGGCAAAAAAAAAAAAAAAAGTCCGTGACTGGCATTATACCGTAATAACAGGGCTTTGGCCCCCTGTGTTTCCAGCCATTTTTAATACCAGTTTGTTTTTCAGGTGCATCATCCCCTGCTCGACCAGCCACTCCTTTGGTTCCTTGCAGCAGTACCACTCCACCTCCACCTCCTCCCCGGCCTCCATCCAGGCCAAAGCTACCTCCAGGAAAGCCTGGAGTTGGAGATGTGGTATGTTCCCTTCTACCCTGGCTTGCTCAGAAACAGTGAGGATGACAAACAGAAGCTCCAAATGCCTTCAGGTCTAAGGGTTTAGAGAACTCGTACAAACAACCCTGACAGGTGGCATCTGAAAGACAGTCACTGCGGTATGAGTGTACATTTCAACCCTCCTCAAATTTCTACCATCTTTCAAGCCAAGGTCTAAAATGACAGGAATGGTACCCTCATCTCCGCTACAGTGGGTTAGATGCAAATGACGATGGTAACATTCAGTTGCAGTAAATCCTTTAGAAAGAGAGGTGTTTCACAGTATTTGTCTGATATCAGAAAACTCCAAGAGAGGGAAAATCCTGGTTTCTGATCCCAGAATACAGATGACTTATTGCTAGTAGGCACACTATGTGAATATACAGTGAAGGAGTGGTGGCTTGAGGAATTTGTTGCAGAAGTTTCTTGCCTTGTGTTTTAAGGCTGAGGAGTGGAAAAAATTCTGTGTAAACAATTAAGAGAGACTTGTGGCAGAGGTAGATTTCTTTGGCATTTGCACACAGGAGTCACAAACAAATGATGTCCGTATTATTTGGCTGGGCTAACACAGTACAGTATTTTTGAATTTGGTTAGCTTTAGAGGAGTATGCGCTCTCACTCTGTGTTACCTGCTGAGTCCCTGAGGGCATGTGACTTCAGTCCTGAAACAGACCCACTGACCATGTCACAGATCCCAGTTTTGCTAAGCTCAGGTTTAGCATGTTATGTTGATCGTTTCTCCAGCTCCATTCTACAAACTCTCATATAGATTTAATTAATTTCAGTGTAAAAATGGTGTCGTCTATTCTTCAAATACCTAAGTTGTTGTATCTGGGGCTGGGAGACATTAAAAATATGGAACAAAAATACTGCAACCTGTGTATCTAACTTTTCATCTCTTTTCTTCTCCTTACAGTCCAGACCTTTTAGCCCTCCCATTCATTCTTCCAGCCCTCCTCCAATAGCACCCTTAGCGCGGGCGGAAAGCACTTCTTCAATATCGTCAACCAATTCCTTGAGCGCAGCCACCACTCCCACAGTTGGTAAAAATTCTCTCCTCTCTTTTAATCCATTTGTGGTTTTGACTGGCTATTTTTTATGATCTGAAATCCCCAAGGCCCTGTGTTTCTGGTTGAAATTGTTTTGCTGTGTGTTTTGCTACTATTACCTGACTCTTCTTTTAAAACCACCTTCTCAGCAAAGGAGGCAAAGTGCTTTACCTAAGCAAATAAACAAAAGAAAATTAACACCTGTGTTTTGCAGGAATTTTCTTATGCTGTTCCATACAGAGCTATTCAAAAAATAAGGAAGAAATCGCCAAAGAAGGTCTTGTAATTTAGATATTATTTCTCAAAATAAAAATAGTCTCCTTTGAGGGGAAATGTTTGTTTAAATTCCAACCATGTACCACTTCAGAAATCACAAAAGTTAGAACTTGTATTTTCTTGAAGCTTTCATTTCTTCATTATTTTTTGGTTGTCCTTATGTTGACAGATGGTATAAACATCGGCATTGTGAGACTTGAGCAAACTTTTCGACAGTTTTTTTTCTAGTGCTTTTCAGTGATATGTGGTCAATTTTCCCAGAGAAATAAGCTGTTGGTGGCATTTTCAGGAAATGCTTTTATGCCTCTTTCCTTATGCTGTGATGAAAGTGAAGAGTTGAGAATTGCTGTTCAGCTGGATGGTTTTCCAAGGTTTCAATGCTTCATTTTGCCTGGAGCATCATCCCCCTTTCCAAAGCTGGTCTCTCTCTTTCTCTGCCTCCCGGCAGGAGACAGGCTCCTGTTGCCTCTCTCATTTTTGCATGGTGTTTCCCACCTAGGGCTTTCCCATTCCATTTTTCCCATGGGATCCCCATTCCCCATTGTCTTCCTTTATTGTCAGAAACTCCCCTCCAGCTCTTCCATAGTGTAAACCACCTGGCGCATCCCACATTGCTTGGGAGAATCCTTAACTAAAGCTAAATAAGTTCCTTCTGCTACCCTTGGAAGAGCAGACTGCACAGTTGCCTATGCGAGAAGTAGCTTGATCAAAGCCTGAAGCTATTCTGGAGAAAGAACTGCCTATTTTCCCAGATAAATAAGTTAAGTTGTGCCTTTTAAGGCCCCCAAAGGGAATTTCAACTATATCACATGTCTTTATATCTTTAATCAAATCCTCCCAAAAGAACCTTTCAAGTTTGGTGAAAATAGAGCCAGTTACCTAGTTTCATGTGAGTTAGCAACAGACAGATATTTAACATTATTTATGTAGCCAAGTTTGCTCCTGTCTGCAACATCAACTGGGGCAATTTGGGGCTTCCTATCTTTCAATGCCTAGTAACTCATATCCCTCTGTTTTGTTTGTTTCTGTAACTTTTTTTTAAATTCTGTCTCCTTAATACTCCTCGATTGCTATAAGCCACTCCCCACATTGCCACTCTTTTTCTAGATTAGTTGTTTCACCTCCTTCATGTGATTTGACTTGTCTGCCAGAGAGGAAAGTAAGAGTAAACTGTCACTCAGAAAGCTGACCCCAAGTGACCGCAGATAAACCTGTAACATGTTCTTTCAATGCACTCTGATTCATAGAGAAAATAGCACACACAAAGAATTTGAACTGGCCAAGTGCAGTGGCTATGCCTGTAATCCCAGCGCTTTGGGAGGCTGAGGCAAGCAGATCACAAGGTCAGGAGTTCGAGACCAGCCTGGCCAACATAGTGAAACCCCTTCTCTACTAAAAATACAAAAATTAGCCGGGTGTGGTGGCGGGTGCCTGTAGTCCCAGCCACTTGGGAGGCTGAGGCAGGAGAATCCCTTGAACTCGGGAGGCGGAGGTTGCAGTGAGCCAAGATCGTACCACTGCACACTCCAGCCTAAGCAACAGAGTGAGACTCCATCTCAAAAAAAAAAAAAAAGAGAGAGAGAGAATTTGAACTTTATGTATGTTTGTACAATGTGTTTCTATACTCTCTGCTGCAGAAATCTCAAATCCTGGCCAGAAACTTTGATTCTTAACACATCTAGTATGGGTTCCTTCAGGATGAACCAGAGTGGGATTAAAAAAAAAAAATAGCCACGTAAGAGGATAGTCACATTGCTTCATTACTAAGGAGCATACGGATTTAATCTGTTTGATTTTGTTATGTTTATTTGGTGTCCATCTTCCTGCTGAATTCCTCACCCTCCTGCTTTGTCTTTTCACCTGCTGTGGGTCAGCTGACAGCCACTTTTCTCCGAAGTAAATATATTGTCAAGACTGACTGTCCCCAAGCTTCCTGTGCACTGCTCTTCCTCTCTGGAGAGGATGGGCTGTTCAACACCAAAAGGCCTAATCATAACTGACTTGGAATGTCAACTTAATGTAGTCAAATGGTGTGAGGGAGGTAGAGAATTTCAGCAGCAAATTCTCTGAGGTTGGTAGCTCAACATTTCCCTCCCACTGCAATACTTTTTTTTGACATTTCCTATGGTACTTGAACCAAAATTGGGGCAAATCTAAAGTAATTCAGGAAGTAAAGTTTTAAGAGCAAGTCTAAACCTTCTACACAGCAATTCATATAAGAAGATGCCCCTAAATGACTTTGGATATGAAATCTCTCATGACAGCTGTGATTACACAATAGCAAATCTGATGCCACAGGTGAAACTAGGACATTTTGTGTACTGTCACACTCGAATGAAGAAGAGCTCCTATACAACTGCCTTTTATTGAATTGAAGACACCCTCGATTGAAAAATGTACCATTATTTTTTATATGACTAAGAAAGGGGAGAAAAACTACTGGTTGAGCTAAGATAAAATGCTTTTTTACTACATTAATTATTTCAGACAGGTTATAATATGAAAAAGTGCACAGTTTAGAATCAATGAGCCAGGTTTGGTGGTGTGCGGTGGTAATCTGGTGGTAATCCCAGCTGAGATGGGAGAATTACTTGATCCCAGGAATTCAGGACAAGCCTGGGCAACTTAGCAAGATTCTCATCTCAGTTTTTAAAAATAATAAATAAATAAATGAAAAACAGTAAGTTTTTTTGCACTAGTAAAAGCTCACAGGACCTCTACTATATGATTTGGGGGAAAAGCCTATCAATATTATGAGGATAGGCAAATTGTTTAAAGTTATTCTAAGAAACAAGCACCTTGACATTTCAAGATACAGAGATAACAATAGAGATAATGAGGAATATTATCATTAAATTGTAAATATGGAGTCAAGCTAATAGAATATTTTCTGAGGAACATTATTATTTGTGGAATATTTTTTCTACCCTCATCCATCTCCTTTTCTGCATTTTTCTTTCTTACTGGTCTTTGTACAGATTTTATTCAATTTTCTGTTAAAGTTGTAATAGTATGCATAAGACCTGTAGCACTGAGTACTTTTTTAAAATCACAAAGAGTCAAAAATCCCAATTACTTGCATTTTTAGTTGCTGAGAAGAGAGACCTTATAAAGAGCTGAATTGGCTAAAGTCCAGAGCACCAATTCATGATGTTGTGACCAATTTACAAAGACATTCAGATACAGCTGGATACCATAGACAAAGATGAAATTATGATAATGCTGTTCAAAATTAACAGTCCATAACTATCAAAAGCAGCTGCAAGGCAAATTGCATTTGGATATTGATGAGGCTGAAATGGGATAGTTCATACAGGGACCTTGGATTTATACTGTTGCTTTTTTATGGCCATGTTAAAAGCATCTACTTTCCCCATGGAAGGAAGGTGCATGCTGAGTGATCCTGTTGAGCTGTCAGTTCTCTGTCGGGAGATTCTTGTTGATGGACATGTGTCTGGCCACTTGAGAACTGTGCTGGAGTGAAATACACTTGCATAAGTCAATTATTAATGACAGTTTCTTTAGCAACTCCCAGAAAAGGTGGGGCGTGACTTCTTCCCTGGAGCTGACTTCAGACAAATTCACAGATGCTAAACCCTGGCTTTTTTTTAACATTTTCATTTCCTCTCATAGAATCATCACAAAATAAGAAAACACTTTTTTATATCGCAATCATAATTCCAGTGTTTTCAGTTTTATTTCCTTTTTCCATTAAAACCACTCCTGTGTTTCAGTCAGTAAAGTGGGCTTCTTGATTTCATTTGGGATTTGTATTTGTGTTTTTGTTTTCCATTCGTTTATGTTTCTTTGGTTCGTAGTGTCAGAAGATGATGTTTTTTATGACAAACTGCCCTCGTTTGAAAGGCGCTGTGAAATGCCTGCAGGTATGGTGCTAGCCAAGTGATCTCTAGAGATCTAGATTCCAAAAATCCAAGCCATTATCCATCTGAATGCTATAAACTTCATGGACATGCCCTCACCTCATGAGTGTACCGTGCCTCTCAGATGCACCCTGTATATTTACTGTTCATCATGGAACTCATGCCAGTGAAAATTTTTAAGTGACTATATTCAAAAACAGCAGGTTGCATGACAGTTTCTCAGTGAAGAGGTTCAAAAAAGGTGAGATGCTATTGCTTTGTGAATTTACAAAGGAAAGAATAATTTAACTGCTCAGAATTACATGTCCGGTCACTGCTTTTTAATTTAAAAAATAATACAGCATCATTAGTAATCTTGTTTTCTCTCTGGTACATAGGGAAAGGGTGTTTTGTGACTGGATGCCTAAGGTGATTCCAGGGGAGGGGATGGAAGATATGTGACATCTTCCCTGAAATTTATATTGATATGCAATGCTTTGTCATTTAAAATCTAAGCTAATGTTTTCTACAATCCATAACTCTGAGTTTATCTTTTTGGAAACACAGAAGGGGATGACATTGAAGATGAAATGGATACAGCAATTGCTGAATGACAGTTTGCCCAAATTAGTGCAGTTAAAATATGCTGACGCCCCTGCATGGCCAGGAAGACTTCTGCTCCATGCACACAAGCACCAAGTATCAAGCAACCACCAACACGTGCCCATTCCTTTAGGCCTCCATAGCTTTGCTCTTGCTTTCTGTTTCCCGAACTAAAAAAAAAAAAAAAATAGTGTAGATTGCCAGCCTTCCCTTTTTCCTGCACGCTAATGGCATGTAGTGCCTCCACCCTTCCCTATAGTGAGATTAATGACCTGCTCTGTAACTCATATTGTGTCCTTCTCTCTCCCTTTCCTTAACCCTTCCCATCCCGCTTCAACTCCTGGCCATACAGAGAATGAACAGCCTTCCCTCGTTTGGTTTGACAGAGGAAAGTTTTATTTGACTTTTGAAGGTAAGTAGTGCATAGCATACCAGATTCTAATTTACACTCCTCCTCATCCTTATTTCCCCATTTGCATTTCCAAATCCCAGTTCTCTTCAAAAGTTCTGGTCTCACTTTCTATATGAAAATGCTATGGCTACTTAGAAAATATTAAACACTAAAGGAAATAATATATGAATTTGGTTTGTATATGATCTTCAATTTTTTCACATTAAAAAAAGTTCAAGCTAATTTGCAGTTAAAATTGGTTATTTAATTAACTATGGTCAATTGAAAATAAAACAAAACAAAACACACCTTTTTTGGCCAAGGAACTTAACTCTGTCAACCAGGGCTCTTTCCTAACTCTTTTGCAAATGCAGTGCAACAAATATAAGGACATTTTTGGTTGGTATTGGTATTTAACTTGTTTTGGATAATTAATATTTTAGATGCAACATCCATTATTGTAAAATCTAAATATGTAAATACATTCTTATGACAAGGAATGCTATATAAGAGATCAGAAAAATTGGGAAAAGAAAAAAAGGAGTTTATTAGTAAGTTTGATCTGCATCTCCTGAAATTACAATTGAGATGACTGCAGTAAAATGGACAACTATTGCTGGACTTGACATTTTAGAAGATTAAGGAAAATATACATAAATATAATGTCAAATATCTAACCTCACTGCTTGATCATTTGTTATATTCTGCATTAAGGGTAAGCATTCTTCTGTTTTATATTTAAGTTTTAATCATCTTAACAGGCCAGTCATTTGATTAAATGGTCCATTTAAACTAATGGTGGGGGAAGAAGTTAAGTAATTTAACTTAATTTATGGACCATCTTACACATAAAAATTTATCTCATAGAATCCTACTTTCCAGGATTTTAAATAGCTACATTTATCCCAGGATCAAAAGTTGGCCAAAACACATTCCACTCTAGATTTGAATCTAAATATTGAACTTGTTTTTGTGTTTCATGGCAACAAAATAGAATTTTCGTAACTTGAGTGTGTGTTTTAATGCAACTTTAAAAATCAGAATGGCTGATATACATAAACAGTTTGTATAGTTGCGGCTTTTTTCTCTCAATAATAAATTTTGCTTGCAAGATAGTCATAGAGATGGAAGTTATTAGCTGGAACTTATCCAGAAATAGCTTGGGTAGTATTAGGAAAGATGGTCTGATTTCAAATTTCTCAAACATCGTGATTTCTTGAACTAGCCTGGTCAGAAGACAGGTAAATAAGCAGTCTTCAGGAGAGGATGTATCTTCTGCACATGAAGTCAAAGCCTTCATTACCTTGGGTCATTAATTTTGTGATAACCAAGATGCAAAGTCCACAACTTGTGACCTCCTAAACTTTCTCTTTGAATTAGATGAAATTAATGAGTGCCCAGGTATTTTTTTTACTGATCAGCATGTTGCCAAAGAAGAAACTACAGTTGCATAGGTTGGTAATCCTGAAGTAAAGCAATACCTGCATACTTAAAGGCACTTTGGTTCCATCTGGTCACACCAGATGATGTAGTTTACCTTCTTTTAACTAGGAAATTAAGCAAGGCACTTTGCCAACCCTCATATAATTGTCTGGGGCTCAACAACAAAAAAACAACTGACAGTTTTTTGTTGTTTGTTTTGGCTAGTGTATATGTCAGCTTATTTGTTTATGCTTTATTGTAGACCTGTTTTGAGAGACAAAGAGAGATCTTTTTTGAAGAAACCAATCTAAAGACATCTTTGGTTGTCAGTTTGTTTGTTTTAAAGATACATATTTTCAATCAAATATAAATATTTAATAAATGTGTGGAATAACATAACACATTTTATGAAAATATATTTGTCAGTAGATGTCTGGGTATTTAAAGTTGGTAACATTGCCATTCTAATTAGTGAGACCCAAATTCCTTAAGCATCTCAATTTGGGCCAAGAGAAGTCACGCAAGAAGAGTTTTAACAGAAATTAATTGGAATCTCTAGTACTGTATTATCTTGATCTTGGACTTTGTTCAAGTTTAAGCGTAAAGGAGGCTTCTTGAAATGATATGGGAATAGCCATATCACCAATGTCGGTGTCACTATTTCTCTCGCTAAAAAATGTTTATGCAGATACAAGTATATTCAAATGCACTTCAAGGGAAGCCTTAGAAGAAACTAAAAATGATGCCTTGCTATCTGAGCAAAAACGGCTATATTTTTTAAATGGAGATTTGTTTTCATCATGTATGTATATTAGACTTGGGTATTTTTAGCTAGTAAAACCTAGAAGAATTTTTTTAATTTTTCTGCTGTGATGATAAAATGACATAGAAATGGTGACATTTTAATTTACCTTGAGAATAGTGCCCCCACCTACGTTTTTATACTGCAAAAACATTTTCCTTCAACATGCTTTATTGAGTAGGATTTCTAACATATTCTTGTAGGACACTCTGGTTTTACCCGCATTTGTTATTATTAATATTGATTATCATTATCTTTAATTCTTCATTCAGGGAATGTAGAAGAAAGATTCCCACGTCAAAATAGTCATCAGTTCCAAATAGCTTTTCAATTTTTATTTTTCGACTTCTAAATAGTATTTTTAGAGTGTTCAAAACACTATTCTGTCTTATTCATCATTTTGTTCTTACAAAGCTTTAGATACCATTGTCAGTCAATGTTTGAGCTACTGATCAACCAATCAACTAAGAGGCATGTGACTTTATTTGAGGATAACATGAGATGCTTCACACTTCCAAATTTACGTTAATAATAGAGATAGAAAAGTGTTAGTGATTCTAATTCACAAGTCCCAGTGCTTTTCTGAATGTTTTTACTTTTAGAAACAGCTTCACTGAAATATTAATTTATAATAAAAATTCAATTTATTTTAAGTTGGGAAAAAAAAACAGTGAAGATTGCAAATGGTGATGACTTTTTTTTTTTTTTTTTTTGAGACGGAATCTCACTCTGTCGCCCAGGCTGGAGTGCAGTGGCACCATCTCGGCTCACTGCAAGCTCCGCCTCCTGGGTTCACGCCATTCTCCTGCCTCAGCCTCCCGAGTAGCTGGGACCACAGGCGCCCGCCACCACGCCCGGCTAATTTTTTGTATTTTTAGTAGGGACGGGTTTCACCATGTTAGCCAGGATGGTCTTGATCTCCTGACCTCGTGATCCACCCTCCTCGGCCTCCCAAAATGCTGGGATTACAGGTGTGAGCCACTGCGCCTGGCCCAAATGGTGATGACTTTTTAAATTCATCAAAGACTGTATCCTATTGAAGCTATCAAGTATTCTGAGGTGGGAGGGCAAGATATTTTCATGACAAATATTAAATAGAAGATATGAGTGCTAGATATTTGAACAATTCCCTAGAGTGTTTGAACATCAAGATGTTTCCAGAAATGTACTGCACTTCTCCTTAGTTAGCTTTTTTAACTACAAAATCATCTCGTATGTGGTGGCGAAAAACAAACAAAAAGTCTGCTACCTTAAGTACTTAAGTGGCCTTGTGTGGGAATATAAGCTCTGTCATCTGCTCATATAGCCTCTTGCATCTCACACTCTCTCATCTCTGGACTGCTTTGTGCTCCTGTTTACTGGTCTTCCTCCCTTCATTCCCACCAGGAATGCCACATCCCTAGCAGTACCCTTTTCTACATTTCAGTCTCTCAGATGAACTTGCCCACCTGTTTCCTGACGAAATCCTTATTCTTAGGAGCCATCACTTCCATAGCACTCTCTGTGGAGACCTCTCTTCAGTCTTCTGTGGATTGTTCATCCATCATGTTTGGATTCTCTTAGCTCCCTGTTGCTACTTCCAAAGCCTTCCTGATTGCGAGAGCAGCCATCTGATAATTCCACCCTCTTCCACTCCTTATTGCTGTTAACAGTTGACTGCAGAGCAGTCCTCTGCATTTATCTTAGAGGTGCTGGCAGCTTGCGTGTCAACCTCTGTGCCACCTCACTTCCCAGCATCATCCTGTGACATAGAGTGTATGTGTGCAACCTGTCTCACACGCTGGCTCCAGGGCCTCTTGATTTTTGCCCCAAGAAGCTTTCTCTCCACTTTATTCAGGACTCCACACCTCTGGCCACACCCTGGAAGTCGTTCCCCTGGCAAGTCTCATTTCAGCTGTTTCATCATTAAGAATTTGTCACCCTTTTTGTACACCTGGGACTTTATGAAGCAATATTCTTTCATTCAACAAATATTAAGTGACTGCCTACTGTGTACTAGCACTGTCCTGGGCACTCCCCACTAGTGAACAAAACAGAAAAAAACCCTGTCCCCACAGAGGTTATGTTCTACTGTGGAAGGTTAAAAATAAAAAGATAAATAAGTAAAATATATATAGTATGAATATGGTAATGAGTTCTATAGGAAAAATAAAATAGGAAAGGAGAATGGAGCATAGTGAGGGTTGCAGTTTTAAATTGAGGGATTTGAGGTTGAAAAATGAAAAATAAAATAAAAATAATAATGAATATGAGTAACTAACATCTGAGTATTTATCATGTGTAAAGCAGTCTCCATCTATTATCTTATTTCACCTGCACAACTCACTGATGCAGAAACTGAGATTCAGGTAATGTAAGTAACATTCACAGGGTCACACAGTCAGAAGAGACAGAGTGGTGGAATGCAGTGGCTCACGCCTGTAATTCCAGCACTTTGGGAGGCCGAGGCGAGTGGACCACCTGCAGTCAGGAGTTTGAGACCAGCACAGCCAACGTGGCGAAACCCCGCCTCTACTAAAAATACAAAAATTAGCTGGGCATGGTGGCACGTGCCTGTAATCCCAGCTATTTGGGAAGCTGAGGCAGGAGAATTGTTTGAACCTGGGAGGTGGAGGTTGCAGTGAGCCAAGATCACGCCACTGCACTCCAGCTTGGGTGACAGGGTGAGACTCCATCTCAAAAAAATAAAAACAGAGTGATGATTCAAACTCTGGCCACCTAGCCGGAGGCCACTCTGCTCCACCACCTCACCTTACTGTACATACCTAATCTCATTCAGTCCTTGCAACAAAGGTTTTGCCCTAATCTTCTAGCCTTCCAGCTCTCTAATTTCCTGATACTACACCTTATTTTTCCCTTTTATTTTTAGTTGACAGCTAATAATTGTCCTATTTATAGGATACCAAATAATATCTCAATACATGTGTGTTATGTACAATAATCAAATCAGAGTAATTAGCATATCCATCATCTCAAATATTTATCATTTTTTTGGGTTGTGAACATTCAAAATCCTCTTTTTGGAAATATACAATAAATTATTGTTTTCCCTATTTACCATACAGTGCTATAGAATACTAACGTTTAGTCCTCCTATCTAGTTGTAATTTTGTACCTATTAACCAGCCTTTGACCTCACTGAGACCTCTGTCCTCACGTTCTTCCTGTTCTCAGTCCACTAACCCAGGTGGAGATATTCAAGTTCTTTCCATTATCCAGATGAGATCCCAGAGAGGAAAAATACGTTTCTGAAAGGACCTTAATCATTTACATAATAGGAGCTACATTTTTTCTCTTTGGAGTTATATTATCTCTGTGAAAAAAATAAATGCTTGGGTATTTTAAATGTCTGACCTTCTTAAACAGGTTATTAAATACCCCTACTTAGTCATCGGCAAGTCACAATTATAGTCATAGAGCATTCAACTTTCCTTACCCTGACATAGCAATAAAGTAAGAAATGAACAGGTCAAATTTCTCACATGCAGCCACAAGGATACTAATTAATTCATTTGAGAGTCACTAAAGAAAGGAAAATTGGAAGATATGACTAATTTTCTGGGAAGCAATGGCTATGCTAAATTCACATTATTCTCAAGTGGGAGGTGTTCGCTAACAGCACTTACCCCACTGAAGGCCCCTTTCAATCAATAACAGGAAAATTATTAAGTACCCACTCTGCAAATCACAGCATTAAGTATGACCAGGTTGGGGAAACAATACAGAAACATTAAAAGCAGTTTTACAAGACTGTCTTCATTAGAAATATTAAAACCACGCTCCTTAGCTATTCTGAGTTTTTATATGTGACGGTATTGTCTATCTAAAATGAAAACTTCATTCTATTAAAATAACTGAAGGTCACAGAGAGTTTTTTTTAATAGCCTCAACCTGTTAAGAAGATTAAAGTGGAGCTGAACCTGCAAAATGTTCTATCAGGCAGTTCTGCCGAGGATTTCAGTAGTACACTTTACCTCTTCAAAATAAATTTGTTGCCTGTTTCTGAAAATGTTGACATTGACCAGCATGCTGATCATACTTGGTTTCCTGCTCTTTGAGGCAGTTGTCCTGTCTCATTCATGATTAGTGTACGACTGTCATGCTGGTGATAGAACAGAAAGCCAGCAAAGTGTCCCCTGTTTCTGGCCTGAGGTCTAGGCCAAAATGGAAGGAATAGGCTTCTAGGGAGGACATAAACGTACAGAATTCATGTTAGAATTCTACTAATGGGAAAGCTGAAGAGCAGGTGTTACCTTCTATTCCAAGCATGTCACCATGCAAGGAGTACCTACTTGGTGAAAATATCATTTTGCTTGGGTTCAGCATATCTGGGGTGCTGCTGTTTTACCAGTAATGCTGATGCAGTGTATCACTGATGAGCCCTTCACATGGGCTACATTCTGAGCTAGTTACTCTACATCCATAAGCTCATATCATTCACACAACAGTCCTAGGAAGTGGGTACTATTGTTAATCACATTTTACAGATGAGTAAACAGAGGCTGTGAGCACTTAGGTAACTTTTCTGAGATTGCACAGCTAGTTGGTGGTTAAATCAGAGGAGAGTTACTGATAACACAGCTAGTCAATGGTTAAATACATTAAAAGGGAGTTACTATTATGTCACAAAACTGATGTTCCAAACCACTATGCTACTCAAGTCTTGGTTGTGCCACTCAATAACCGCGTGATCTTGAGCATTTAATGTCTCTGAGTCTCTGTTCTATCATTTTTAAAATGGAAAGCATAATACCGACCTGCCAGGATAATTAGGAAATTCCGATAAGACACATGGTTTTTGTTTAATAAAGTACTATACATATGAAAGGTTTTAAATTATCCATGCTTTGAAGTTGCATTCAAATTAAATAAGAATTAAAGGAAGAGACCAAGAAGGTATTGCATCCGAGATGCATTTGTTCCTCATTTCTGCTATCTTCCTGGTCTCTAAATTGGCCTCTTAGGTGTCTGGTGGTGACTATATTTAGAAGCTTCTTGTGTCTCTATCAGACTCATTGATAATGTAGTTTCTTCCTTTTATGGCCATAATGGTCCAAAACACACAGTTGTTTCTGAATATGTCGCTCATGCAAAGGAAAATCAACACAATCTAATAGGTTTAAAATAGATAAACATTGGGCAGCATTTGCTTTGCTCAAGATTGAAGCCTTTCACTCCCCAGAGAGGAATGGAACCCTGAGTGTCAGCTGCACTTCCCTGGGTGCAAAAGTAGATTCTAGAACAGGACTTCTCATCTGACTGGAGTAATCAAATGGGGAACCAACAAGAACAGCAGAAAGTCTTGAGCCCCACAAAAAGAAGGGTTGCTATGTGTGGACAATTTTAAAACCTGAAGCATAAGTTAAATAGTCCCCTAGAGCAGGAAAATGAGTAACAGAATAGAAAAGTTAAAGAATATTCACTCATTTATTTTTGCATTCAATGCTTCACAACCAGTCCATGAGCTCTTCTTAGCTATAAGCCCTTGTGCTGGAATTATGGAGGTGAAATAATAAAACTTCTGCCTTCCAGTAATTCACAAGAAATGGAAGCATAGAAGAAATAGAAGAGTTTGGCACTTCGTATACAAAGCATCCTGTAGCAAAGGCAATGGTAGAATTGCAAAAATGTTCTAGTAGGGTGATGGAAGAAATGGGAGCAACATTTATACCTACATTGACTCTACTTTGAAGCAATATAACATGTTGCTATGTTAGAATCTAATAGAAAATCTTAGGTGATATGTAAATGTTAACCTAAGGTATGTTTGGTATTATCCTAATATTAGAAAGATTCTTTAATTAATGCATATCCACTTGCTCTCAGTACACATATACATACCTATGCGCACACACACACACACACACAGAGATAATAGAGAAAAAGATGTGGAATATATATATATATGGAATATATATATCATATATATGATATGATATGTATCACACATATATTCTATATCATATTTAGGATATATTGACATATTGATATAGCATACATATTACATATTGTATATCAGCTGTATCACATTTTATATATGATATATATCATATATATTATATATGATCATAACCTACAGTATGATATATATCATAGGTTTTCATATATGATATATAATGTTTTTGTATATGATGTATATGAAATATGGAATATGTATGATATATGGCATATCATAGATATTTCATGTCACATATATAAAGAGAAAAAGAACTCTGTGTGTGTGTACGTGTGTGTGTGTGTGTGTGTGTGTGCATTTATGCATGAGCTCTGGAATAAGCCTTCTAGATCTTAGTTATAACCTCAGCACAATGTGTGACTTTAGGCAGGTTACCTAACCTCTCTAAGACTTAGTTTCCTCCTCTGAAAATTGGAATAATAATGGCACCTCTTTCATAGGGTTGTGGTCAAGATTAAAGTCAAACACTGAGTACAGTGCATGCAAAGCACTCAAATATAAGCAACTGTTGTCCAACTTCATGCATCCTCTGCTTGTAACATGGCTGTGTTTTACTTAGTTCTTGCCTGCTTTGGAGAAGTTTCAGTTGTGGCATTCTTGTCTTCTTCCACATACAAATCTGACAATTTGATTCTGCTGTGAGTTGCTACCTGGTCTCCCTTCCTTGTCAGCAGGGATGCTAAGCAGTGTTTTCTCTGCTGGTATGGAGCAAGACAATGATTTGGAAGCATCATGCCACTGCATTGCTGTACACCCTTAGCCTCCACTAGAGCCCATTCTTAAAGGTGACTTGTTGAGACTAATGGTCTGCCTGCCAGTGTACTCCTGGGGGTTCTGTGTTAACACTGATGGGAGATGTGGCAGAAAATCTTTTATCCTCTCTTTCATTAAAGGATTTGTAAATCATAGCATTTCTGCCGATTTGACAAATAATTTCAAACTTCCTGAGAAAAGGATGGAGAAGCTGAGAATTCCAGGGAGGAACTGCTTCATCTTTGGGTGGTTCTGAGCCTTCAACAAGCGATCGCTGACTGATGACCTCTATAGCGTTTGTTTCTATTATGTCTTTTGAGAAGAGCTGTCCACAGACTTTGGCTGCCTACCCTATTTCAAAATACTCTTCTTATCAACCTCTGACATAAATGAATGAAGTATACTAGTGATTCAAAGAGATTTTATTAAGGCTCAGGAGAATCTCCCACTTATAAGCCTTTTTATGTGTCTGCTGTGGGTATATTTATCAGCACCACATATACTCCAAACAAATTTTAGACAATTACTTGTGAAAGGCTTTTGCAAACTATAAAGTCCTGTTCAAAAGTAATCATTTCCTAAGATTACAATCAGTATTAATGAATATTTAATATGTGCTAGGCATGTGCTAAGAATTTTATATTAATTGCTTCATTTATTAAATCAAAGATTGGCTGAGAGACATGAACATAAGGCATTAACATAAGTCACTGTCCGTAAGATTTTAACCTTTTTATGTCTTCAACTATTTTGCACTGTGTGTGTAATCATTTCTGCTACAGCGTGGACTGTCAGCAGACAAAAAAATTTCATGGACTTTGTCTTCTCTTCTGCTGACCCTGCTGTACCAAGTCACCAGGACACATGTAAATATGGCCTTGGGGCTTCTTTTCTTGCTGACGCACATTCACCACAGGCAGCTTGTGCTGTTTACAACTGTGTTTCTTGATCTTCTATTCAGAGTAATAACAGCATGACTTCCCCTAAGATCTGATTCAGAGAATTGAAATATGCCCTGAGAAAACAAGAGAGGTTTCTCTGGAGAAGTGTCCCAAGGGTAATATTAATTGTTCAAGGATATTTCGGAAAAGTTGCAGTCATCACTGTGGCAAATGAATCTAGAGAGAGGAAGTATGAGTTATTTAATGTCGGTTACTCCTTTCCTTGGGTTTTTGCCTCTTTTGGACTTTCCACACAGCCCATTTGCTATGAAACTAGCACCTCAAATAACAGGCTTTCAGGCAGTCAAACAATGGCAGACTGCATTCTTCCTGCTTCTCCAATCATATTTATCAGTCCCATTGGGGGAATAACTTTCAGTGGAGCTCAAAATTACCAGCATCCAATCTGTAACTGCAAGGAACCATTCAAGAAATAAAAGAAAGTTCTCACTCATAAGTGGGAGTTGAACAATGAGAACACATGGACACAGGGAGGGGAACACCACACACTGGGGCCTGTCAGGAGTTGGGAGGCAAGGAGAGGGAGAGCATTGGGACAAATACCTAATGCATGTGGGGCTTAAAAACTGGATGATGGGTTGATGGGTACAGCAAACCACCATGGCACATGTATACCTATGTAACAAACCTACACATTCTGTACATGTATCCCGGAACTTAAAGTAAAATTTAAAAATAAATAAATAAAAAACAAAATGTTTCTGAATTCCATTTATATTAAAACAAAAACAAAACAAAACAAAACAAAAAAACTTCTTCATTACTTTGGTTCACAATTTATTTCTTCTTTTTAATGAATTATTGTTTTTGGTATAATATGAAACTTTTTTGTTATAATTTGCTCCTTGCTATCAAACCATTTATTTTAATTTGGTCACTCATCTTTATTACCTTTACCTCACATTTTAATCAAATATTTTTAATTTTGTATATATTTTATATTATACATAAAATATAAACTATATATTATATAATATGTAAAATATTATAAATAAATATCTATACTATAAAATATATTTATATATTTATAATATAAAACAGTTATATATAAAATATATATTTATATATCATAATTTATATAGCGATATATTTATATATAATATAAAATATTATAAATATTTTAATAAATATAAATATTTATAATAGAAGATATTTTAATCTAAATATTATCTTTTCTCTTTAATAAATGTAAAGATGATAAAAGAAAAAAGAAATAAAGGAAAAATGTAGAAATCTCAATATTTAAAATTCCAAAGTAATTATCAATATGTACTTATATTTTTTCCTCAATATCAAAGTAACACATACACATTATAGAAAACTTGGAAAAACAGAAAGGTATTTTTAAAAGGATCTATAATCAAATAACTGTAGATGACTACTATTATCATTTTGATGTTTTTCAGTTCTAAGATTTTGCATGTGAATGTGAGTCTGCGTGTGTGCATGTATAGTTTATATTATCACACAGTGCAGTGTATAATTATGCATCCTTTTACTTTAACATATGCTAATATTCCCCTTGACACTTCAAAGTATTTAGAAATAGCTCACAGTTGGCTTTACTGTGATCATGACATTAATTTAAGCATATTATTACTTTTAAAAATTCAAATATGGGAAGTATAAATAAAAGAGTAAATATCACCCCAAAATCACACTATTCAGAGAGTAGTAGAAATAACATTTTTGATGTTTTGGTGAAAATTCTTGATGAAACCCTCTCTGCATGTATCTACACACACATGCACTGACACACATACACACACAAATACGCGTGCTGCATTTACTTGATCCCAAGAAGCCATACATTGGGATATGCTCCACTGTTTTCACAACTTTTTGGGCACAAAATAAACTTTGTCAAGTGTAGAAAAGCATTTTTTTTCTAACCAATAATAATAGACAAAGTACTAGCCACTATCTTCAGCATAACCATCAGAAACTGAGCCTAAATCTATTTCATATTCAGAATCTGCAGACACATCTGAGTCACTTCTGGCCATCAGCAGTTACAATTAATATCATAGTGGTGTGATGATTTTTCTATACCACATGTTTATAACCTTGACCTCTTTATACTCTTTGCATTGATAGTTAAATTTTGTGACACATCAAAAATTCCAGAATTTTGTCTGCATTAGCTTTCCAGAATTTACTTATAAATTGTTGCAAAGTAAATAGTTTCCTTGAAAGTCAACAAGAAATTTTTGACAGATACAGTTTTGGCACCTGAGTGTTCCTTTAGGATGCATGTCAGTCGTAACCTACTTGTTTCATCTTTCAAAATTCTGTAGCTTAGATTCCAAAGAATGTGGCAGTTTCTCCCATCAGCAGTTGCATAGTCTGGTAGATGACTGTTAATTTTCCAAGAGAGTTGATGAGTTGTCCAGAGGCATTCACATCTTTGGCCCTTTTAAGCCTGTAGGTCAGCGCTTCTCAAACTTTTTTTTCATTATCCCTCTTTCCTTGTCCAGAGAACCTCTATTTGACCTTGTTTTTCCCTAATTGCTCCCCAAGTCGAATTCTAATATCACAGATGTACTGTACAACTGGTCATGTGCTATATGTATTTTTGTGTGCTTTATATATTTAACAAGTAAGATTTTTTTCACCTTCCCCAAAGAGCCAATTTTTACCCCCTTTGGGGTGATACTTCCGCTTTGAGAATGCATGCCACGCCTGCAGCTAGATCTCGGATCACAACTTCCTTGGATGTAGGGGCGAACATCTTTAACACAGGGTAAGGTTTAAGAATGCAATGGAAGTTAGACCTGGTTTTCAGTCCCAGCTCCCCTACTTACCATAGAGCAAATTACCTTGAACAAGTTATTTAATTTCACTAAGGTTTAATCTAAAAGAGTGTACCTCGAAGAGATGTTTTGAGATTAGAAGACTCGAGGCATGTAATGTGTTCAGCACAGTGGCCATTGTATACAAGTGCTTTACATAAATTAGCTTTCGATCTATTTCTTCATATTCTTCATAGTACCATGCTATAGCTGGCTGTTTCCGATGCTTGATCAAACTCTCACCACTGTCTATGTGAAAGTGTTTAAAATCTGGCTGTATGAGTCTTCATACAAAGACAAAGAAAATCCTAAGTTTTTAGACTAACTGAGGAAATCAATTTGAGCAAGTGTACATTCACTTTTCTTTCATTTTTATTATGGCTTTGTCTTCTGTCTTATGTTCATATTTCACAATAGTATTTTTGTTGAATACACTTATTCTGACTTGGATAATAAAAAGAAAGTATAACTTTCTCATTTTCTGAGCCAAACATTTTAGGAAGTTAATTCAATTGGGCATTAATTTTGGATGACAGGTTAGGTGCTCTAGGCAAAGACCCAGGTTGAAGAAAAATTCTCTACAAAACATGAAGAAAAATGTCAATTGATTGTATGTTTCTGGACTGAGCAGAATTTGAAAAGCAAAAAAATATATATGCACATGAAATATATATATAACCAGGGCAAGTGAGCAGACTTATGAAGAGGAAGACTGGAAATAACTCTAATCCTATTTACATACTCAGAAATCCAGTACTCTTAATTCTACTCTATGAGAACTGACTTTCTTATTTATTTATTTATTTATTTGTTTATTTATTTTGGGCATCCATGCATGTTTATTAATCATTCGAATTTTTTTTCTGTTTGTTTGTTTTTACTGTTATACTTTAAGTTCTGGGATACATGTGCAGAACATGCATGTTTGTTACATAGGTATACATGTGCCATGGTGGTTTGCTGCACCCATCATCTACATTAGGTATTTCTCCTAATGTTATCCCTCCTCCAGCTCCCCCACCCCCGACAAGCCCCAGTGTGTGATGTTCCCCTGCCTGTGTCCATGTGTTCTCGTTGGAGAACTGACTTTCTTAAGTACACTTTCCTCATTTTCATGAAGGAGAACATGTAGCACTCTGAAAAGCATGTAGCAAGCATAACTCACCCAGTGCTACCATGGGTGAGGACGAGGCTTATGGAGCTCTTATATGGAAAAGTGTGGAGTCAAGTGAATCTAGATTTGAATTCTGACTCCACCATTTACTGGCTGCAAAAACATGGGTAAATGGTTCTCTCCTCTCAGACTCAGTTTCTTGATCTGTAATCTGTAGTAATGCCTATCTCGACACATGATTGTAGTTGAAATGATGCACTATGTGTAAAGCATAAAAGACAGTATCTAGCTCATAGCAGGTACTCAATAATATTGTTCCTCCTCTTTCGAGGTTTGCCCTTTTTCCTCTGTATTCTCACTCAGCAGGTCAACTGGTGCTACTTACGTCGGGACAGGAGAAGCCAAGGCAGCACTTACAGAAGCTTCTTGACTTTTTTAAGCTTCAGTTTGTCAGCTGTAAAATGGGGATAACAATACATCTTTCTTAAAAGTGTGAAGATTTAATAAGGGAATGCGTGTGGAACATTTAACACAGTCCCCAGAATTCAGAAAGTATATGTTCTTTTAGTTCTCATCATAGCATTATTATTAATTAGATTAGGTGATAGTATAGGACTATCAAAACACTCAAGAAAATATTATATAAAGATAGATTTTTATATGCAGCATGCACACACACAATTTAAACACATACAAGATATATTTTATATAATATTTTATGTAATCTAAGCCAACTTCAATCATAATATTCCAAGATTTAGAGAAAAGGGAAAAATTAAAAATTAATATGTAGTAACTTTATTTTGACTTCTTTTCTCCCAAATCTATCCTAAACATTTTTGAAAAGTTTTTGCCATGATAAAAAAGTAACTTTATTAATCATCACTTCAGCTAAGATTCACAATGTCACAGGCGCATGCTTGCCTTTTCAAGTTAAGCTCTCATGATACAGTTCTTTCTACTGAACTATATAGAAAGAATTTCTACTTTTCTTTTTATGCTTCCCTCATTTACTAAATGCATCTGGTGCTGAGGAGAGCCTGAAACAGTATGTTACATGTCATGACTGTAAGGCAAATTCTTCTTCACTGCTAGTGATAATGGCTGCCAAGTTAGCGAGTTTTTACTGTGTGTCAGGCACGGTAATTTACATAAACTAATGAAACTCTTTGTCCCAGTGTTCACTATTGGTCTCCTTGCAGTTACTGGATTCTGAAGACAAGCAAAGACCACAGCAACATGAAAGTATTTACTTATAACCTTAGTCCTCATTCTGATACACTTTTTCCCAAATTAACGCTAGTGTCCATCCCCACCCATTACATGAATGCAGAACCCAATAAGTTTTCCCATAAACATCTGATCATATAAACAATGGATATACCATGCAAATACAGTGCACATTTATTGCAAGTGAAATTGCCAGTCTTAGGAAGGATATAGGATTCCATGAAGTCAGTGAAACTGATGATGTAAAGCTTTACATCACACCCAAAGTCATTGTCAGTTTAGAATTTAACAGAAATTAAAACTATTAATTACTAAAGAAGAGGGAAAAACATAAGCTTACATCAGAGCCACTTCAAAAGAAAGACAAGAAACTGAGAGACCCTTGGAATAATGTATAAAACTCTCAATTAATTCTGCAATGATGGCTCCATTTATGATCCTGAATCAAAGCCAAACCTAAATCTTGGGTGGTGTGTAAAGCCATAATATCATTGTGTCAGAAAAATGTACCCTTCCCAAAAATATCAACACAAATTATTTTTATTCATTCTAAGAACTCAGTTATTAATGTAGCTTAAATTTTGTTAATAAAAGATCGTTTGACAACTTTAGTTTATGACGACTTAGAATCTCAATCAAACCTTTCTATCATTATGTACTATGAAATTTTAGTATCCATTTTAAGTACCTTAATTGTTAAATGATTCCTCTGTTATTGACTATCCTCAAATAACAAGAACACAGAACATCCTATATCATCATATTTCATCCTCCCAATGTCTGTAAAAGGTACTAATCTTCATTTTACAATATGATGAAGCTGAAACTCAGAGAGGTCAAGTAATTTTTCAGGGTCACAGAGTAAGGGTAAAACCCAGATTCAAAATTAACTCAATCTCTTTCCAACATTCTTTCCCTTTGTCACTGCATTATATATAACATATTCTATAAATTATTTTAGAATTGGGTCTCATTTATCTTTTTCCTAGTTCTAACTAATATAATCAGCTTTTAGAGAAAAAGCTAGTCTAATGTTCACTCTTTGCTGCTTCATACATCTTCTGGAGCATCGTCTGTCTTCCGTGCGCTCTGAGGCTTTCTGATGTCTCCGTCTGTTGGTTATATCCCTGGGTTATATCCCTCTGTTGGTTATATGTCCTGCATTGTCATCCCTGGGCATAAGGGTCATTTGCCCCTTGCCTGCAGCAGATCTGGTAGGGTGGGCAGTTGTTTGGCCTGATAGCCTGCAAAATGGGGACAGTCTTTAAACAAATCAGACCACTCTCTCCTGCTGTC
Organism: Hylobates moloch; assembly: GCF_009828535.3. Taxonomy (NCBI): domain Eukaryota; kingdom Metazoa; phylum Chordata; class Mammalia; order Primates; family Hylobatidae; genus Hylobates; species Hylobates moloch. The sequence goes on along the minus strand of NW_026652293.1, from coordinate 34,561,843 downwards.
CGTGCTTCAGATTGTGTTTTTGGGGTGACTGTTTCCAACCTCAGACGAACAGAAGGTAAAATATGCAGCTCTCATGGCATCTGGCATTAGTGGTGCAGATCCTTCCTGAATTTGGATAAGATTGGGAGCACTGGTATTTTTGTCCTAATTTAACAGAGTGAAGCTAGAATCATTGACCAGCTCAGGTCAAATATTGAAGAAGCACAGTCAAGACTGAAGCCCACACCCTCTGACACCATCCTAGACTCCTTATTGCAGGCATTTGTTATCTGAATTTGAGCAGGTTACTTAAGCACTCTAGCTTTCCCCACATGTAAGAAAGAGATGTTTAAAATAGCACCTACATGGTGAGATGGTGGTGCAAATTAAGGGAGATAACACATGTGAATCATTGCACAGAATTTGAACACATTACATAATAGATATTACCATTTATTGTTAATTTTGTGACAAATGCCACAACACCCCTGAGGGAGCCACTAGTTTGACATAAATTCATACTAAATGTAAAACAACTGAAAATACATTGTCTTCATGAGCTGGCTTTGATGAGAGAAAGGCTAAACTTCAACATTGCGAAGTGGAAGAGATATATGGAAAATGGAGAAAGTGCACAGGAAGGGGAGACCGGCCTGCCCCAGCGCAGGCTTGCTCACTGCACATGATGGGCAGAAGTGCATAGGAGGCACCTTGATTAAACTCAGGAGGTAAACACTCCTTTATTTATAAAGGAAACCTTCTTATACTTGTATTCAATTGCTGTACCTGTGCATTTTGCTTTTTTTTCTCTTTCCTCTTTTTTTTTCTAATTTTTTCTTTCTCTTCTAAAAACTCTCTCTCTTCTTTAAACACTTACATATACAGTCTGTACTCCTTCCCCACGTTCATTTTTCATTTGTCTCCCCATGAAATGCTTTCATAAATTAAGGACCTCGTCTTTTAAAGATGTCAGATATCATACTGCTGTTAAGAATTTAAATTATTTTTAGCCTCAGGCTGTCTACATGTGTACATCTGTGTGACCTTGCTTGGTAATGAGAGTCACAGAAAACTGCCTTTCAGAAAGTCACACACTGGTGACTCTCTGTGCCCTCTTCCATTCCTCAGAAGCCCCTCAAAGTGTGCATGTCAATTGCTTCCCAGTACTCTGGAGATGCTTTTTTGTGAGAGGTCCACAGGCTCATGGCAGCAACTCATCCTTCTAGGGGTACCACATACACATTACCAGGTTCCTAAGATAAGTACCAGGTTCCTAAGATAAGTCCTTTGAATAGTGGTTGGTATGCAGTAAGTGATAGAAATTTTCATTGCTGCTACAATTACCATTAAGAGAGCCAGAAAACCTAGGATTGAATTTCAGCTTCGCCACTTACCAGCAGGGTTACTTTGGGCTAGAGATAATTATACCCAACCTGTGTACACTCCAGTGTACAAAGAACATAAAGCCACATTAGTGTTTGATTTTTGATGTTATTGAAGGACAGACATAAAAGCCATGTCAATAAATACTGCCTCCAGTTGAATTCTTTGTAAATTATTATTAACAACAATAATATAACAATTACAATATTAAACTGTTCTCTAACTTCATTTGTAGTTAATATTATAATCTCCTTTTATACAATAAACTCCATAGAGGGAAGGATATGCCTCATACATTTCTGTGTATGCCTCGGCACCTAACACAATGCCTAATTATTATAGGAACTCACATTTTAATAAATTAATTATGATTATTCAAATAATAATTTGAATAAAATAAACATGCATTCAACCAACTTTATCTCCTATTGACACAAGTATTATTATCAAGCCACTGAAATCAATATAATAGCCACCTATATGATATGTGAAAAATTAGGCACACATGCGCAGATTATATGATAGAATTTTAGTGATGGAAGGAAGCTGAAAGAATTCTAGGCTAACTCCATGCTCAGTGAAGAATCCTATTTGTTTTGTATCTCCTTTTGTTTCTGCGTAAAAATCTACTCAACTTCAAAGAACCAACTCTAATTCAACAACCTCAGTAAAGCTCACCCTGGCAAAAATGACAGCAACAAAAACAATAATATTAGTCATATGTTTTCAAGTATATACCATGTTAAGTACTTCACAGATGTTATCCTGTTCGATGTTCACCATGAGCCTTTAACATTGATACTATCTTTATACCATTTTAAGATGAGGAAACTGATTACAGAGAGATTTAAATACATTGTCCCTCGACATACAGATGGTAAGCCAAAGAGCCAGGATTCACACCCAAGTCCATATGACTCTACAGTCCAGGTTTCCTTTATTAAATCAACTAATAGCATCTGCTATACCACTCATTTGGTAATTAATCTTTCAGTGAAATAATCCCATCGTGATGTCACTTGAACTATTGTCTTACCTAACCTCTTGTTGGCATACATTATTGTTATTTAGTTTTCCATATGTTTATGTCTTTTTTCCTGAAAGACTACATATTTGTGTTCTCACCATCTTGTACATGGTAGTGTCTCAGTAAATATGACAGAGCCACCCAAATCTCCAGTGAAGTTATGCTGTTTTCAGGGCAGTTTATTTTTCTGTTAGAAAGTTGTTCTTACTGTAAAAATTCTAAACGCCCATAGACAACTTAAAATCATAGAATCTTAAAACACAGACACTATGCAGTCTATTGCCTTCATTTCATGATCGAGAGAACCTTAGTACCTAAGTTTAAGAGATTTCCCCAAGGCCACAGAGCTATTAACTTGCAGATCTATAGCCTTGACCTCTGGTCTCCAGAGTCGCTGTCTGTTAATATTATTTCAGTTATTAGAAAACAGTTTCCAGGCCCCTCTTAGTCCTCTTAGGCCATAAGGCTTGAATTTCTCATTATCTGGGACACTTTTCCGGTTTTAGCCCTGTTTTCCAATAATGCTACTAAAGAAAAACTCTCTGAGGTGCCATGGGGGGATGAAAGCATTCACTTATTACTCATATCGTTTTTAGTGAGTATAATCTTTATGCAAAATACCTGGTATTTTTGTCAATTAAACATTGATCTGCCTTTTGATTTGGTCATTCTACTTTGTAGGAATAAATTACATCTTAAGGAAATTAAAAAAGGAACACAAGACCAGTCTAAACAAAGATGGATTTAGATTGCTATCTAGAAGTGGTTCAACGTTTGGATAATATTTGTAGAATAACAAATAGTTGTGGAAAATAATATGCAGACCAAATAGCAATAAGGAATATTGTAAGTGGGAAAAAGTAAAACACAAAATGGCATATCAATTGCAATGTATAGGGATGTGAAGAAATTAGGGTTGTAAATTTTGGACCCTTAAAGATAAGAAGGTTCTTTAAATGTTTGTTGTTTTGTGTGTTTCTGCTTCCCCAGCATCACTGATCAGTTCTACAGTAAGGACTATAGTGCCCAGAAGTTAACATAGCTAGAGGATGTGTTGTTGTTGGGGGCCGTGGGGGGAGGTGGGTAAGGAGAAATGAGTCTTGATCATGCCACAGATGGCCTTGTGTATCATTACACTGAGGAGTGTGGTCTTTGACTTGTGGGTGTGTGTTCCGATTGCCATCTGCGAGCTTTAAAACAAAGCACACAAGCAAACAAAAAGCACAACAACCATCATTTCTAGTCATGTGTCTCTTACTCATCCTTTGACATAGCCCAAGCTAGGCAAGATGTTTAGAACTCAACAATAGAAAATTGATGATCAACTAAAACTTCCAGTTGCTTTTTTTTCACATATTCTTCTACCAAGCAAGTTCTCACCAAACCACAATTGTTTCATTGATTTTAAACCTTGATATATAAGAATTTTACATTTGTTTCTGCTGAGATTTTTCTTATAAGTTCCAGTCCAGTACCTCAAAAATATAAGAAAATTTTTAGCACTTTTAATGAATCTGCCATGATGATCATCATAAAAGTAGCTAATCATTACTGAGTGCTTACTGTGGTTCAAGCGTGGTGCTAAATGCTTTGCCTCATTTTATCCTCAGAACAGGCCTACAAAGTGGGTATCATGACATCATCCCTGCCAAAGAGCATTTAGATAACAAGTGTCAGAGACAGGACTCAATCCCAGGTATGTCTGATGCTAAATCCCATGCTCTTAGACACTACAGTGTGCCATTTCTGAGCACTTTATTCAGTTTCATCCAAGCCACGAAAGAGCCCAGACTAGGGACCAATCTCTGAGATAATCCACTAGAGAGTTCCGTCGCAATGGATGTATAGCTACTGATTCATGCTCATTGGATATTGTGATTTATCTAATTGTCAATTCACTTGGCAAGACTATGATCCACACAACTTTTACTATTTTATTCATGACTATCATAGAAGACTATTAAATGCTTTGCAGAGTTGAAAAATATGATGATGATGACATTCCCTTGATATACTAATATCTGCTTTTCTCGTCATTTTTATCTTTTTTCCTAAGAAATCTCCTCACCTACATTATTGTCTCCTTCACTAAATGATGCACCACACTTTGAACCTTGGTTCTATCAAACTGTAAAATGAAGACAATACTTACTTCATACATTTATATAGCTAGCATGCTCTAAACTCAAGTCCATTTTTTCAAATACTTCAGAGGCCTCCCATCTTCCATTCAGGGTGTTCTAACCCCAGTTCCAGGACCCCAAGAACCTCAGGAAATTTATAATTCTACTTTAAATAATAAAAATGATGTATATATGTGTGCTTTGCTCTGAAAAGTATTCTTAGATTTGTATTAGATTATCAAGAATGAATTATGATTTTAATGACTATAAAGACAAATTTTCCTAAATATTTATATAAAACTCTTCACGCCCTAATTGCTAACTCCCCAAACCTCATTTGCTTCCACATTTCACCCTTCGATACCCACCACACTCACAGACACACACAAATGCCACACTTCCTGTGGTTTCTTAAAATGTGTCTGCTCAAGGTGGATCCTACCGTTTGTAAGATCATCTTCATCCTCAGACCTCAGCTCCAATATCAGCTTAATGAAACCTTCCCTGACCTATACAAGCATCATTAAGTGCTTTCATAGAGCTTTGCTCCTTCTTTTAAAGAATTTATCAAATCACTGTATTTGATTGTAGATGTATCTATCCTCCTCACCAAACACCAAGGTTCAGTCACATAGTGGCAATGACCCTGATGGAGTGGTAACAGTCCAGCCCTCTTACCACTGTGGCCTCAACAGTTAGAGAAGCCATTCTTCTCCAGAAACTGGTAGCTGCTCAATAAACATTTGAATTAATGAGTGATGAAATAAACTGAACAAAACCATTACAAAATAATGGCCTGTGTTTATTGTGCATTTATTGTTTATAAATGTGCATAAATCTTACTTTTCTGAGACCCAACCGTGGATAATGCAACATGTATTTAGTGAAAGGCTAATATCATCCAGGCTGGGTTTTAGGGACTGTCAAGGTCTCATTAAAGAAGCTAATGCCATTGTTCCTTCCTCTTAAACTTTAGGGCTTCATGGGCAGCGAAGACTTAGCCATGCACACTCCAACTTCAGACTCACCCAGTGGCGCTGTAATTGCCCACTTGGTACTATAATTGCCTACTAAGAAGGCAAAATAATAATATCCTCAGAGTCTAAACTCATACACACCCCAGTGCCAATCTGAAACTTTATGCATACCAGCTGTGCAGGACTGAACGAGTTGTATAAACTCTTTGAGCCTTGGTTCCATCAAACTGTAAAATGAAGACAATACCTACTTCATACATTTACATAGGTGATACATATAAAACACTTAGTAAGTGTGCAACAAATAATGTTAGTGGAGTTAATTAAGATTAGTGAATGTTGATGATGTTGATGATTGGAATGCTGCTGCTGATGGTAACTCATTGAGGGCAAAGACCACGTGTTTTTGAATCCCCAGCACCTACCATAATATCTTATACATAGTAGATATTAGATATTAGATAACTGTTTGTTAAATTAATTGTCAATTGCCAAGTCCAAGATATTGAAAGCCAAGAGGAGATACAAAAGAGACTAGTATGAACTAGAGTGATCAAGGAAAGCTTTATTGAGGAGGGAGGTGTACAAATGGTAGATTATTTTCAGACCTGGAGAAGAGGACAAAAGTTATTGAAGGTGAAAGAAAACAAGCCTAACACTAAAGTATGTAGTCTATGCCGGGAGTGGGGTACAGTAAATGCATTTTGTTTGGCAGGAAGGGGAAGCAGGGAGTATGGGACATAATTAGATACTTTATGTAATAATTACCAAAACTTTACTGTTCAATACCATGCCTAGAGATCAATAACAAAAAAAAATCTTAAACATTGATACTTTTCAGAAGCTACAGGTTACAGCAAAATGATACAGGAAACTGTTTCATTTAGAACACTGCATGGTATAGTGGGAAAAACATGAGTTATATAAGGAGATAAATCTAGGTTTGAATTTTTGTTTTGCCATTTAACTAACTATATTATCTTGGACAAGTCACTTACCTGGAGCTTCTGTTTCCTCTTCTATAAAATGGGAATAATCATACCTATCCCACAGGGCTGATGTGGAATTTGAATGAGATTATTCATGTAAGGCACCCATGTTCATACAGACATGCCTTGCCCATGTCTGCATGAACACCTGTATATAGCTGCTGTTATTTTTAATAGTGTGAATTAGTGCATTTATGTGTTGTGCTAAGTCAGTGTGTATAGTTTGGTTGTGCATGTTTTTGGACATGTAAACTTGAGCTTACTTGATCTGAGAGTAACTGGGCTTTTTGAAATGGAAATAATCCAGAAAAAAAAAATGGGTAATGTGATACCACTTGGCTGCTATTCAAAACGAAGAAATGAAAAAAAGTTTTGAGTATGGGCAATTGATTGGACTGAATGCTCAAATAGGAAACTAATAATTGTCTTTATTAACCACCTGCTGTACAAACTGTCATGCAAATACTGCCTTATGTTTTATGCAAAACATTTGAAAACCCCTGTGACTTTGTTCTGCTTGGATTTTCTTCTCTGTAGCAAAATACATAATTGAATTAATTTCAAGTGTGTTTGTCTCTAAACCAGCCAAATATTTCCTTTTAAATACTTGAGCTCTGTGTTGAATATACAGAGTTATGGTTCTCAGCACATTTTTTTTACATTAAGGGGTGGATTTTATTCCTTAATCCTTTAATGGGATTTTAATTTCACATATACTAAAGTGTCTCCTATTTTCATAATAAATGAAAATTTTTCATTTCATGCAGGTTCTTCCAGGGGACCCAGCCCCCTAACCATGGGAGCTCAGGACACTCTCCCTGTTGCAGCAGCATTTACAGAAACAGTCAATGCCTACTTCAAAGGAGCAGACCCAAGCAAGTAAGCCTGATACTTGGTCCACTGTATTTTCTGAGTTCTGTCCCATTGAGTGTGGAACAGCCTAAATACAACCTTTTCATTCTTTATTTGAAAAAGCAAAAAATAATTCTGTTAGCAATAGTAGATGGCACAGCTAGAATAGGGGTGAAAATGTCATTAGGAATATTGATCTCATGCCTTTAAAAAATGTATCAAGAGAATTCACTCTAGAAATCTTTGATTCCGCTTTGGTTGCAAGTAACAGAAAACTCTCACCCAGTCTGTCAACAATGAGGAAGTTTATTGTCTCACAAAAGTAAATGTGCAGATCATGTCTTTTATTGTCTTAATCTTTCCTGGACAGGAATCACCCACATATAAATTAAAACAATGGTTCACTGCAATGAGAACATGAAAGAAAAAACACCTTCTCAAAACACACAAAGTAGCAAGGGAACAAATTTTCTGTGACCCCTACTAAGTAAGGAAAAACTGGCCAAAAATGAAAGAGAAAGAAAAAATTATAATCAGAGCAAAGTAAAAATTCTAGGGAAAATTCACCACTTTCTATTTACATGAGCCTGATTTCACTTATACATGTACATACTGACAATGGACTTGGTCTGAATGTATATGTGATATAATTAAATATTTGACCTCTTGCTAAGGAATTCCATGGATAGGATTCAGAAAATCAGTGGTTTCCCTGAAATTATATTGTGTATTTTATGTGTGTGCATGTCTGCATTACTCTATAAAAAGAGCCTATAATAACATTTATCACTTAACAAAGAGATTTGTAATCCAAAAAAAGATTAAAAGTGATTAGTGATCTACACCAAAAACTAAACAACTAAGTCAGACTTATTTTCAATAGTGTCATTAATATAATTCCAGGCCTGAATTTGATCAATAAAGGGAAAACCTCAGTGAGGAAACAATTGCTCTTAATTTTCTTACTTACAAAGACTAGGGCTTGGAAAAACTTAATATTTATGACAATAAGAACTGGAGACCAGGCATGGTAGCTCACACCTGTAATTCCAGCACTTTGGGAGGCCAAGGCAGGAGGATTGCAGAGGCCAGGAGTTCGAGATCACCCCTGGCAACATAGGAAGAGCCTGCCTCTGCAAAAAATACAAAAACTGGCTGAGTGTGGTGGTGCACACCTGCAGTCCCAGCTACTTAGGAAGTTGAGGTGGGAGGGTCGCTTGAGCCTGGGAGGCAGAGGCAGCAGTGAGCCATGATCATCACACCACTGCACTCCAGCCTGGGTGACAGAGCAAGACCCTGTTTCAGAAAAATAAATAGAATTTTAAAAACCGGGGAAGAAACAGTCAATGTGTATATAGAACACTAGACTATATTATAAAAATTTTTTGAAACAGTGATAATTAAATATAATTAGAACTTGGATCTCCATATATTTTAAGTGGAAATTGGTGTAACTAATCACGAATCCTCTTGACACTTCAGAAACACTAGTTTTAGATGTAAAACTCGAAATTTAACAATATTATACTGGAAAACTAATATAATTAGTAACTCCACCTTTCAGTGTACTAGCCAGCCACTAGGATCTATCAACTTCATGTCTCTTTAAACAACATCTAGGTTGCATTCTATGCCCGGAATATCATAGCATTGTGGACTCTGGATTTTCCACGTCTTTTCTCTTTCATCTTCAAAGCAGAAAGGCCATTTGCCACGTCCCCATATCAATAGAAATCACAAGCTACCTCCTATGCACATACATCTGAACTGTTAAGGCAAGTAGACGCCATGAGCGTTAGCTGTAGATATGCTTTATTCATACATATTTGCTCTGTAGAATCTTCTTTGGACAAAGAATTTGCATAATTTTCTGTTATTCCAGTTCTAAGAAATATTTGTTACTGACTACTGACCTATACCTTAGAAAATCAGGTTGGCCTGAATTGAGAAAAGCAGACAAACATCCTTCTATGTTTTTATTTTATTTTTTGAGATGGGGTCTCACTCTGTTGCCCAGGCTGAAGCACAATGGCACAATCACAGCTCACTGCAGCCTCAACCCGCCAGTCTCAGGCAATTCTCCCACTTCAGCCTCCTGAGTAGCTGGGACTACAGGCACATGCCACCACACCCAGCTAATTTTTTGTATTTTTTGTAGAGATGGGGTTTTGTCATATTGCCCAGGCTGGTCTTGAACTCCTGGGCTCAAACAATCTGCCCACCTTGGCCTCCCAAAGAGCTAGAATTACAGGCGTGAGCCACTGTGCCTGGCCAGAATTGCCCTTTTGAAAAATAAGAGTAGTCAGGAGGGAATGTATATACCTGAGTGAAAACCACTGGGGATCACACAAGAATGAATTTATCTTTGTCTGCTTCCTAATTGGCTTTCATTCATTCATCCACTAATTTATTCAGAGAGACCTAGTTGGTCTCCCTTCTTCCACTTTTGCACCCCTACAAAGTCTCAACATATCATGTCACTCTTCTGCTCAAAATCCTCTCATCTTGTTCAAAGTAAAAACAAAATGCTTCATAATACTCTTACAAGACCCTCCATCATCTGCCCTTCGAGACTCCCCCAGCCTCACCCCAGTGGCCATTTCTCTGATCCCATCTCCATCACTCCTTTCCTTATCCCTGACCGTGCCTCCAACCCTCACCTCCATATTCACTCCACTGGAGCCACATGGCCTCATGGCGTCTCTCTTCCATCACCCCAACCCATCTGCACCTCAGGGGTTTTCATTTGCTTCACTTTCTGCATTTGTGAAATCTTCTCCTAGGTTCTGAGTGACTTGTCCCCTCATTCCCTTCACGATTCTTCAGAAAATTTATCAAAGAGACCTTCCTTGTCCATCTTATATAAAATAACAACACCGCTCCCCACCCCGTCAACATTTTCTTCCTCTTTACCTCATGTTCTCTGTCTCCATAGCCCTTCTCTCTAACATCTTTTTTGTTGTTGTTGCCCATTGTTTGTCTTCTCCCCCACTAGAATGTAAATACCATGAGAGCCGGATTTTGCCTGTTTGGTTCACTGTTGTGTCCTCAGCTATACAGGACAAGGCATATTTGCTGAACAAGTTGAATTGAATTACTCACCTAACATTTGCAAAATGGCTACTATGTACCTGCCATTGTGCTAGACAGGAGATATATTGGTGATAAAGACAGCTTATATGGAAAATAGGACTTGTGCATAAATATAATACCAAGTACACCAGAGAACAGGTGTAAATATGGTGCAATGGGAGTCAAGAAGCCCTTATTAACGTATTTTTTAATTCCAATAAGTGGTATAGCAGCCTATCCCATCAGCCTGTCACAATATAAGCCAGGGTTTTCATCCTGGTTCAGTTTCCCAATACACTATGACAGGCGTGTAGGGTGGTCTACACCTGTAAGTCCACTGTCTGTGGCCTTGGCATTCCAATGACATGGCACTTGAGCCAAATTAATATTAGTGTTTTTCCTATACTCTTCTAAATTAACTGAGTCTTTGACTTGTGGATGTATATGGAATCTGTTTTTAATTTTATTGCCATAATAGTTGTAGGATATCCTATATGCTGGTAGATGGGAGATCCAATATATTTCATTAAAATTTTGAAATCAGAAACTTGAATCATGAAGTGACACTCATATCTTTAATTTCATCTTCAGCAACCATTTTAATTGCTCTTCCTTTATCATTCACTTTCAAGGAAAAAACTCAAGTTCTTTCACCAGGTGGAAATAATGCCAGCCAAGGTACCAAACAGAGAAATGATTCAGCAAAGGCATTTGGATTTGATTTTGTCTATAGTTCCCTGTCATCCTGCATCATAGCCATTTCTTCTCAGATCATCCATTGGGAACAGAAATCTACTGTCTTAATTATTATATACTATGATATGTAACCCATTTAAATATAGTTATACTGTAAATATTCAGAGCACCTGTAACAGGTATTCTGACATGTAAGACTTTCTCAGTAGCTCACAGGCAGCGAATTCCTTGACCTTTGCTACTGATTGGGGAAACACATCTCCTGCTATTAGTTCCTATTTAAAGAACCTTGGTGCTTAAAAATAAGGGTCAGAGATTAATTCTCTAATTCCCTAGAAAAGCTTAGGTTTCTCAGCTCTCTCTTATCCTTCTTTTATCATCACATTTTAATTATTTATTCAGTATCTGTCTTCCTGTTTAAACTAGAAGTTTGCACAAGGACAATTTGTCCAATTTGTCACTGCCAAATCTAGCACATTACATTGTACCTGGTATATTGTGTAGGCACCCTATAAATAAATAAGTAAATGTATGAATTTATTTTTTAAACAATGAGTTCTTACTCTGAGTTCTGCATTATGCACCATTGCCTTCCCAGAACCTATGACACAGAACTTGTCTACACAACAGTAGATAAGATGTGCGTGAAACTGCAACATAATTTTCTAGAAAAAGACCTGTATCTATCTCCAAGCGAACCCAGAGAAAGGAGAAACCAAGGAAGGCTAAATGGAGAGGATATTAAGAAATGTTTCAGAAAGGCCTTCTTTTGGACTTAGTCTTGTAATATGAAAAGCAGTATATAAGCCAAAGAAAGGGAATTGTAAAGAAAAGAATAGAAGCAGCTGGGCATGGTGGCTCACGCCTGTAATCCCAGCACTTTGGGAGGCCGAGGCGGGCGGATCACGAGGTCAGTAGATCGAAACCATCCTGGTTAACACGGTGAAACCCCATCTCTACTAAAAATACAAAAAATTAGCCGGGCGTGGTGGCGGGCGCCTGTAGTCCCAGCTACGCGGGAGGCTGAGGCAGGAGAATGGCGTGAACCCGGGGGTCGGAGCCTGCAGTGAGCCGAGATGGCGCCACTGCACTCCAGCCTGGGCGACAGAGCGAGACTCCGTCTCAAAAAAAAAAAAAAAAAAAGAATAGAAGCTACATCTACACAGATGTACACTGAGAAACAGATCTGGGGTTTTAGTTAGCAGTACATATAAATCATATTTTATGAGAGGGATGCATCTCTGATGACCTCACACATTCCCTAAACAAAACTGGCCAGTGTTTCCGTGACCAGCTAATGGATGCTGCCCATGGCACTAGGGAAAATCCAGTGTATAATTCACTTGGCTGGTTGACTTTGAAGTTTTGCCATTTTTTTGACAAACGTTTCATTTGTGAGGATTCACATGATTTCTTATTTTATCCATGAAGTAAGCATCTATTCGTATTTCCATCTCACATTATTTCCACAATTCAAACTCACATGAAATGTAGCCACCTTCCATACTGGTAGGAACAATCCTTAAGTTAAAAATAAAATTCTTTAGTGAGTATAGAAAATATTAAATTTTTATATAGAAAATTTCAGGTCAATTTAAACACTGGATGGATTAACAAGTCAGCAAAAGTTCTGGCTCTGACAATCGTGATGCAGAAATGTAATTGAGGCCTCAGTGCTTCTTACACAGGGCTACGTGGACTACTTCTCCCACCTTCTACCCAACACTGTAAGCCCTTTGAAAGCAGAGGTTATTTTGCTCATTTTTAAATTATCACCCCACTGGAAAAAATAACAGGAACAACTTGCATAGTTAGGAGTGCATAGACAGATGCCTGTTGAGTTTATAAATGCCACCTCCTCCCCTGTCTGACTTGCTTTCAAAACAGAAACTTTATCTCCTACCAAGACACCATTTAGATCTCATTTTGAGCAACCTGGCAAGAAAACTGAGAAAATTCCCTACCAGTTAAAGAACAGTTGAGCCACCACTGCTAATAACAATATTCTCAGTGATGGTAGGTGCTGAAATCTAATTTTATAAGTGCTCTAATTGTTTTCTAATAGCTGCCAAACAATATGCTACATGTCCACATATGGACAAATATCAAGAGTAGACTCAGCTTGAGGGGAAGTCAAGGCTCAGAACCAATTCGGCCCAGTATACAAACAGGGTTAATGGATCTAAAAGGTAGAGAAGGAAGACAGCAGTTTGCTCCCAAACTGGGAGGTCAGCAGTGTTCTCCAGGAGAGATGGAGACGCAAACTTCCAGAAACCAAAAATCCCATTCAGAGCACTACAAAGTTATGGATTTAACACCTGAGTGAGGGAGGCTCACATGGCATCATTAAGAAGCTCATCTGCTCCCCGTCTCTGCCCCAAACCCAGCCTTATACCTACAAGGTTATAGCAGTTCCTCATTTAAGCTATTTTGAATGTATGCCAGAGAGCACCCCACCTGAACTATGTGCGTTTCATCCATTAGAGTTACACAATATACAAGGTGACTATAGGACAACGTGGAGTCCCCATGCTCCAACGTGAGCAAAGTTTTCATGTATTAACATCAATTTCCCCAGAAAGTACATACCTGAACTTAGAGGTGAAGTACTACAGGAGTCAGCTGTGGAGACATTGGAGGAAATCATAAAGAAGCTCACTCACTTTAAGCATTTACTGTGTCCCAAAGAAGAATAAAAGCCTTGTGAAATTTCTGCTTTAGCCAAGGTAGAGTAACAGACCAATTTACCCTTCTACCTCAAACAGCTTAAAAATGAGCAAAATATAGAAAACAGTGACTTGCAAGACACCGGACCTCAGGCGAAGGCAGTGATCCCTAAAAGGGGAGGTGTGCCCTATGATTGCCCCAGCTTACCTGCTTGAGAGTTTTCAGGCCTGGCATAAGGAAAGCCCAGCTGACTTCCAGCTGCTCACGGGGAGGTGTTTCACTGAGGCACTCTACTACAAAACTGGCTGAGGGAAGTGCCAGGGGAAGCTAAGGTCGATGGGTGCTGCCGCCACCATGCACTGCAGAAGATGGCAGTGGAGAAGGCGTGAACATGGCAGGAGGCTGGAAAAGAATCCATCTGCATTGCAAGATGTGGGCATTGTGGCAGCCCAGCCAGTTGTACTACATGAATCAGATGATAGGAAAGCTGTCTGTGCTACCAGACACTGGCAGAGCTACATGACTTGCAAAACCTACACTCTGGGGACACTACATGCACTGCAAGAACCACACACAAGCCTCTTGTAACTGCAACAGCCTAGCACTACATAAGCCTTGTGCATTGCAAGAGCCTGCATTTGCAAGCAGGCTGGAAGGGAGAAGGAAAACCCCTTTCTCCTGCAATGTCTTTCTAGCGCCCTCTACTGACAAAACTAAGCATGGCTCCTGCAGGCAAAGAGAAAAATACAATAAAGATCCATTAATTTTCTCAGAGCAGTTAGTAAAGGGTGAATTGGAACGGAGAGGCAATGAATTGATTTTATATAGACATTGACACGATGACTATAAACCTCATGTGGAAATTCAAAAGGCCTACAATAGCCAAAACAACTATGAAAAGGAACAAATTTAGAGGACTAACATTACTTGATTTCAGAACTATCATAAAGCTACTGTAATCAAGACAGTGCAATATTGGCTTAAAAAATAGACCAAATAAATCTATAGAACAGAATGAATCGTGAATCCATAAATAGACTCACACAGATGAGGACAATTAGATTTCAACAAAATTTTCAAGGTAATTCGGTGGAGAAAGGACAGTCTTCTCAAAAAAATGATGCTGAAACAACTGGATATTCATATCCACACACACACAAAATGAACTGAGATCCATACTTGACACTATATACATTGTAAGACTAAAATAGGTGAAAATGGGTAATGAAGCTAAATGTAAACTCAAAGTTTTTTTTAAACTTCTAGAAGAAAATATAAGTGAGCCAATTGCAGTGGCTCATGCCTGTAATTCCAGCACTTTGGGAGGCCAAGGCAGGAAGACTGCTTGAGGCCAGGAGTTTGAGACTACAGTGAGCTGCACTCACACCACTGCACTCCAGTCTGGGTGACAGAGAAAGACCCTGTCTCAAAAAGGAAAAAGAAAATACAAATGAAACTTTTGTGACCTTGGGTTTGGCAAAGATTTCTTAAATGAGACACCAAAAGAATGACTGGATTAGACATGACCCATAAAAGAATAAATTGATGAATTAAAAACTTCTGCTCTTCAAATGTGCTTTTAAGAGAAAGAATAAACAAAACAAGCCACAGACTGGGCTGCAAATTATATATCTGATAAATGACATGCCCAGAATGTATAAGGAAACCTTAACATTCAACAAGAGAACAAACAACTCTATTTAAAAACTTGGCAGAGAGTTTAAGCAGAACTTTGTCAAAGATAACTGATGACAAGCACATAAAAGATGCTTATGATCCTTAGCCATTACGGAAATGCAAATTAAAACAAGAAGAAGATACCACTACTCACCTATGAGAATGGCTAAGATTAAAATGATCAATTCTACCAAGTGTTGGTGAGAATGTGGAAGAACTAAAACCCTCATGCACAGCTGTATTTTCCACTTTAGACAACAGTTTGGCAGTTTCTTTGAGAGTCTACACCTACTGTGTGAGCTAGTGACTCTCCTCCTGTGTACTTACCAAGAGAAATGACAGGGTATATTCATACTAATACCCGTGCACATGTACTCATTGCACCTTTATTTGTAAGAGGCAAAAACTGGAGAGAAGCTAAATGTTCTTCAGTAGGTGAATGTATTTTTAAAAACTGTGGTATACCAATACACTACACAGCCACAAAAAGAAATGAACTATTAGTGCACACAACTACATGGACAAATCTCAAAATAATTCTGTGGAGTGAAAGAAACAAAAAAAATCACACACTTTACAATTCTGTTATATAAAATTCTAGAAATTGCACACGAAGGTATAGAGAAGCATATTAACTCTTGCCTAGGGACAGGGAAAGGAAGCAGTGGGAGAGATTACAAAAAGGGATTGCAAAAAAGCATAAGGAAACTTTCAGGGATGATGGAAATGTTCATTTTCTTAATTGTATGATGATTTTACATCATATAATCTCATGGAGTTTTACACTGTATATAAGTTCAGTTTATTATATATCAATTATATCTTCATAAAGCCTTTTTTAAAAAAAAGAATTGTTTTTCCTTCCATGCTATCATCCCATTGTGTTAACTTATATGACTGATTTTACAATTTTGACCAAATAGACAAATTAATGGAATGAAGAACTAGTTAAGTGCAAGGCAAAAACTTTACCTCATGAGTACGTAAAAGAACATGCTAAAGGCATTACTCATCTTACTCGAAGAACTAAGTAAGACAAGTCCAAGAAATAATGTGATAACATTGTACAATTTACTATCTTCAAATATGCTGCCAAAGATTAAGAAATCAAAGTGAGGGAGAACCATCAGAGTATAGGATTCTACTCATGAGGCGAAGCTATAGACTTCTACAGAAAGAGAAAAGCTGTACTTTTCTTCTTACATTTCAAAACACATAAAACAAAATAGTCACTTTTTAAAATAAGTGTTGACCATTGACTTCTCAGATAAGTTAGAAATGATACACTGCTGGTGAGAGTGTAAATTAATTCAACTATTGTAGAAAATAGTGTGGTGATTCCTCAAAAAGCTAAAAACAGAACTACCCTTTGACCCAGAGATCCCATTACTGGTTATATTCCCAAAGAAATATAAATCATTCTACCATCAAGACACATGCATTGGTATGTTCATTGCAGTACTATTCACAATAGCTAAGACACAGAATCAACCTAAACGGCCATCAGTGATAGACTAGATAAAGAAAACGTGTTACATATACACCATGGAATACTATGCAGCCATAAAAAAGGAATGAGATCATGTCCTTTGCAGGAACATGGATGGAACTGGAGGCCATTATCTTTCCCAAACCAACACAGGAACAGAAAAACAAACACCACATGTTCTCACTTATAAGTGGGAGCTAAATAATGAGAACATGTGGACAGAAAGAGAGGAACAACAGAAACTGGGACCTGCTTGAGGGAGGAGGATGGGAGAAGAGAAAAGTTCAGAAGAAAAAAACTGTCAAATACCCAGGTTATTATTTTGTAACCCAGGTTACAAAATAATCTGTACACCAAACCCCCAAGTCACATGTTTACCTATATAACAAACCTGCACGTGTACCCCCGAACCTAAACTAGAAGTTAAAGTATTTTTTAATGGAATTGTAAGAGCCTGCCTTTTATCTCTTCCGCTGTTTAACATTGCCTCATAAATTGTTTTTCACAGCAGTTTTGATTCAGTGTATTGACATGGATTTTCTCTCTCTTTCCTCTCTGTGTTTTGATATGCCAGATGTATCGTTAAGATTACTGGAGAAATGGTGTTGTCATTTCCTGCTGGCATCACCAGACACTTTGCCAACAACCCATCCCCAGCTGCTCTGACGTTTCGCGTGATAAATTTCAGCAGGTTAGAACACGTCCTGCCAAACCCCCAACTTCTCTGCTGGTAAATATGATTTTGCATAAATTTTTCAGAGACATATGTGGCTTAGTACTTTGTACTTAGATGAGGGATATATCTTAGCAAGAGAGTCGCACTATAGTGAAATTACCACCACTCAGATATATTTGTAGATTCAAGCACAGAACTTTTACCAGCTATCAAAATTTGTTATGGGTGATTGTGTGTGTATGTGTGACTGCATATGCCTATACGTGTTTTAATGGCCGACTATCTCAAGTGGTTAGAGAGACAGAGTAAGAAAATCTGTATCAGCAACAGTTTATTCATTGTCTGTTTTACTCATTATCAACAGATGACAATGGTGGGAAATGAGCCAAATAACAAGAATAAAATCCTTTCATTGTGTAAGCATCTTTTTATTTTTATTTTATTTCATTTTATTTTATTTTTGAGATGGAGTCTTGCACTGTTGCCTAGGCTGGAGTGCAGTGGCACCATCTCAGCTCACTGCAACCTCCACCTCCTGGGTTCAAGTGGTTCTCCTGCCTCAGCATCCCAAGTAGCTGAGATTATAGGCGCCCACCACCACACCTGGCTAATTTTTGTATTTTTAGTAGAGATGAGGTTTCGCCATGTTGGCCAGGCTGGTCTCAAACTCCTGACCTCAAGTGATCTGCCTACCTTGGCCTCCCAAAGTGCTGGGATTACAGCCATGAGTGACCACGCCTGGCCTTCTTTTTAAATCAATTGTGTGTGTAGGTGTGACTGTGCATATGCATATGCATAATAAAGACATCAAATTCAGGTTTAATAGTTAATACAATTTCATTGTAATGATCGTTTTGATAGAACTTTACATGTCTGACATAAAAGAAACTTATGCAAATATGTTTATATAAATGTAATTTTTCACATTTTCTAACTATCAAACCTGAATTTGATGTCTTTATTATGCATATGCACAGTCACACAAACCCACATGCATGCATGCTATTAAAATGATCAATTATACAAGTTAATTATTTGCAGTGAATGAGCTGAAAGGAGTCTTCTTGACAGCTTCTCCGTCATGAAGTCCTGATGTTCATCTACAAACCTCTCTCTGAAGTGGCCACTTTTTTCTTTACTGCCATATGTCACCATGGCCCCTGGAGACATTTTGGTTTGCAATCACTATGACAGGGGCCAAATTGAAGTTTACATCTACTTTTTTCTTGTGAAAAAAGTTTGCTTGTAAAAAATATGCAGGAACAATTGTCAGCTCAAGTATGAGACTGAAGAATGCTCAAGGCTTCTTGAGCATTTAAGAATTCCATCTCTTTGTAAGCATTTGATTGGCAAAGCTTTCTTGAATATTTATTAAAGCAGGTTCTCTAAGAAATTATCACAGACTTATGACAGCTTATTTTGCTATTAATCGCAGCAAATGTATTCCTTTAAAATAGCATTATAAAGTTGAGGGTTTCCCAATTATTCAGATCTACTTAGTACAAATTAATGACATGTTGCTAGATATTAATTCTGAATCTCCATTTTGGCATAGTGGGAAAGTGTTATTTGTAGAACTGATATGGGCTGGAATCTGGCTCTGTTTCTTATTAGCTGCATGACCTTAAGCAAATTATTTAATTTCATAGACCCTCTGTTACTCTTACCTCCTGCCTGCTTGTGTAGCAACAGCTCTGGGAGCTTGGGTAACTTAGATGCTTTTCAATTTAAAAAAACTCAGATAGCCCTTATCAGCATCCCTAGCTCAACTGAAAAGGGGCAAAGTCTTAAGAACCAGGTGTATTTTCCACCCCTTTCCTCCATTTCCAGGGCCAAAGAGCTTTGCCTCATCCTCAATAACCTTATATCCAGGGACAGCAAAACCACACTGGTCACACTGAGACTTGGCCACTCTTTCCTAACAGATCAGTGACGGTTTTAAGGCCCTGGTGTTTTTTACTCAGCTTTCTTGATTTATGAGACTTCTGGAGGCTGAATCATAGCAACTTACTTTTGACCTGTCTTTTCACTTTTTCACTGTATCAGCCTTCTCTCTTCTCAACCCCTAATTTTCTCTTTTTATAACAAGTTTGCTCATCTTTAAAAACAAAGACAATAAGTCTTCCTTTGCAGGGTAGATTCTAATGAAATAGTTTATAATGCCTAGCATATAATAGGTGGTTAAGAAATTATTACTACTGTTATTGCATTATATAGGATATTCTGAAAGTGAAGTGTCAGCAAATGTGTGTGACAAGTAACTGAATCACTTGTGGCCTCAGCTTCCTCATTATATGGGAAATGAGTTATATGTTTGTGCACTCTTGCCTGATTCTTTTTATCATTGAGATGAGCATTTGCAAGATAGATTGGGTAAGTGGTCTGTATACAGGCCTCTGAACAAAGCTAAGACTCTCATAGGGGTATAAAACTTCTTAGCTTATTAAGACTCTACTTTTCTTCTGTATTATAACTACCATGATTATCATTTCAACTCCAGGATCATCTTATAAGTGAAGTGAAATCTCTGATGATTTAAATGCTCATGGATGAAATATTATGAATGCTGAAAAGGCAGCATGGTAATTTTAGTATCACTCTTTTCTGCTTAGTTGGTGATAAAGACCAGGTTTACATTTGGCCAAATATTTCACTGGATAATTTCTGAGAAACTACTGGTCAAAGTAATTCAAAAGTAAATAAATGTATTCAGTTCCTTAATTGCATTAACTGACTAATTTAGACAAAGCTGGTGCCGTAGAAAGTGCTATTAAGTTTGAGTTAATAAATAATTCACTCTTTAAAGCTCCCAATTATCATCACAATCAGTAAATATTACTGAGCACTCACTGAGATTGATAGCAACACAGTAGCTCCTCCCCGTGGATATTAATCTACCAACACAATAGCATTCAGAACTGTATTTGTATGAAAACCACACTACTGTTAATAGATTCAAAATAATCTCTACAAATTGTCAAAAGATGGCTCTACATATCAGAGGACAATTTGGTAAGATGCTTCTTGTAGGGTTTATATTTGTTTTAAGATGCTACTGAATCATTTTTCTTCCCAAATGAACAGTGATAATACACAAAATGATGCCAATACCAAGGAATTCTGGGTAAACATGCCAAATTTGATGACTCACCTAAAGAAAGTGTCTGAACAAAAACCCCAGGCTACATATTATAACGTTGACATGCTCAAATATCAGGTAAGCCTATTTACATGATCAGTATCTCTTTCACATGACATATTTGTTTTCTAAAGTACCTACCATTGAATAAAAGTAACTAAAGTAACACTTCTTTTAACATTATTTAAAAGCTATAACTCATTTTTTTAAATGGAAACTTTAAGACAACTTGGGGACTACTGACAAAAATATTCATACATATTCTTATTAGTTTAAGCTTACAAGTAAAATATTTTATCACAAAATTAGAGAAATGTGCCACAAAAAATGAAGTTGCAGAACATTATACTAATTAAGATTATAAGTTTATATTGATAAACAAGATGATTATAATTTTGTTAAGAACATTACTGTACTAAAACCTCTTATTTTAAATGATTCAATGTACACAATCTGCTTTTGTTTTTCTAGTAAGATAGTCCTATGAAAGAATTCTAATAAAATCTAACATTAAGAAATAGTTCAATAATAAAGGAATGTTTGATGCATACAATATATGAGAACTTTCTTTTTGTATCTAGAATTGCCCTTACCTCAAATTATTATTGATATGATAAATAAGCCTAATTCATACTAGGATGCTGATAGTGCCTGAGTCTCTCATTGATTCCCAGCCACTTGACGGCCTAGATTTTTTTTTTTTTTTTTTTTTGAGACGGAATATCACCCTGTCACCCAGGCTGGAGTGCAGTAGCACAATCTCGGCTCACTGCAACCTCCACCTCCCGTGTTCAAGCGATTCTCCTGCCTCAGCCTCCTGAGTAGCGAGGATTACAGGCGCGCACCACCACGCCCTGCTAATTTTTTGTATTTTTAGGAGAGACGGGGTTTCACCCCATTGGCTATGCTGGTCTGGAACTCCTGACCTCAGGTGATCTGCCCACATCAACCTCCCAAAGTGCTGGGATTACAGGCATGAGCTACCACACCAGCTGACTGCCTAGATTTTTTTTAACTTTTTTATTTTTTAAATTGACAGGTACAACTGTATGTCTGTATTAGGTACAACATGATATTTTGAATATATGTACGTTGTGGAATGGCTAAACTAAACTAACATATGCATTACCTCACATAGTTATTTTTGTGATGAGAACACTTTCCATTCACTTTAGCGTTTTTCGGGAATACAGATATGGTTATTACCTATAGTCACCACATTATGCAATCAATCTCTTGAATTTATTCCTCTCATCTAACTGAAATTTTGTGTCCTTTGACCAATATCTCTCTAAACAAACCCCACCCACCCCCCCACCACCACCAATACCTCAGCCTCTGGTAACCACCATTCCACTCTCTAATTCTATAACATCAACTTTTATTTTTATGTTTATTTTATTTTATTTAGTTTTTTGAAATGAAGTCTCGCTCTGTTGCCAAAGCTGGAGTGCAGTGGCATGATCTCGGCTGATAGCAACATCCACCTCCTGGGTTCAAGCGATTCTCCTGCCTCAGCCTCCCAAGTAGCTGGGATTACAGTCACGCACTATCATCCTAATTTCTGTATTTTCGATAGAGATGGGGTTTCACCATGTTGGCCAGGCTGGCCTTGAACTCCTGGCCTCAGGTGATCCCCGTGCCTTGGCCTCTCGAAGTGCTACTGTGCCCAGCCAAGATCAACATTTAAATATTTCACATAAGAGTGAGATCGTGTGGTATTGGTCTTTCTGTGCCTGGCTCATTTCATTTACCACATTTTCAATGCATTATAATTTTTGATTAAATATGTTCAGATTATTTTTCTTCAAATGAAGGAAGTTGTACTTTAATAAAAATCAGGACATCTCAAACTTAACTGTATTTCTCAATCAAATGCTGGTTCTGAATTGATGCTAAAAAGAAATATACATGTATATATATTTAAATAATATAAATATTTATTTATAATATTTATATAGACAATCTATAATATATAAAATAACACATTATATTTATAAATATAAATATTTGTATATTTAAAAATATTGCATAAAATATACAAATATATAAATATGATATATTATATGTGAATATAGTAAGATATATTAGATGTGAATATAATATACAATATATGTGAATATATTAGATGTGAATATAACATACAATATATGTGAATATATTATATGTGAATATATTATATTATATGTGAATATAATATATATTATATGTAAATATAGGTAGATATCATTATTAAATATACATATATGTATATTTGGGGGTGTTAGGACCTAGCAGATATATATATTAAATATACATTTTTTTATTTTATTTAATTGGCTTAGAATGCCACCCAGGTATCTGTACTTTGTATAAGTTTCTCAAGGGAGTCTATGCATCCTATGCCTTGGAAAACATTTATTTAAATTGTTGTAAGAAAACCATTTAAAGTGAAATATCTATAAAATGGTGTATTTTCCAGAAATGCAAAAGAATATAATTTTTTCTTGTTAGAATAGTATATACTCTTCGAACATTACAGATAATACTGAAAAAATATATAATATGGCATAAATTCATCACTTACAAATTAAAATATAATGGAAAACACATTTTATTTAACTTTTTCCCAAAATATTTAAACATGCTTAGTGACTGCTTTACGCTTTGAGAGAAATGAAAGGAAATAAGAAAGGAAAACTCTAAATGTAATTTTTTCTCTGAACGAGAAGTTAAATTTCAAGGCAGAAGTTAAATTTCATGTATGGTTTGCATCCCCAAAGTGTGAAAATAAGTTGGCAGTTCTTTCCCTTCGTGGACTCTAATTATATACACTGCATGTACATCTTCACTTCAGATTAAAAATTTTTTTTAATTATTAAATCCTATAGAGTTTTTTTCATTTCCATATTTGTTATTAAGTAAATCTAGAAATTAGAATTCACCTATTGCAGTATGAGCTTTGTGTAAAGTATTAAAGTGTAGGCAAGGGCTGGGCACGGTGGCTCACGTCTGTAATCCTAACACTTTGGGAGGCTGAGGTGGGAAGACCACTTGAGCCCAGGAGTTCGAGACTAGCCTGGGCAACATAGTGAGACCCCGTCTCTACTTTTTTAAAATAAATAAATAAAGTGTAGGCAAGATACTGAATTCTAGAATTAAGTCAGCTTTCTACTGGCCACTGACCTCAGGTGCTTAATATCCCAGAACTTCAGTTTCCTCCTCTACAAATAAGGGTAATAATGATATCTACCTATTTTATAGGTTGCTATAAGAAACTAATAATAGCCTAATATATTTCAAAGTACTTTGTGAAATGTAAACAGTCCTAAACTTGCTGTTTTATTTTAACGTGTTCTCTGAGGAATCCCTTTTGCTGTTGTTTAGCTGTGTTTTTTTATTGTTTTTCAACAATGCAAGGAATTGGGTGGAGAAGCACAACTAGCATTTTGTGGAATTGCCCTTAAATCTCAGCATGTTTAGTTTCTGGCCCAATAGCATCCCCCCAGAAATTGGGATGATCAAAAACACATTTTCATATATCCAAAAAGCACCTCCCCAGGTAGAGGAACTGTAATCAGGTTGAGAAGTACTGCTGAGGACAGAGTCCAGAAAAAGGGGTGGGGGAGGGGGATTCTGCTCTGCTTTTGATCTGCTTTAGTTAATAGATTTCTAAATAAATGTTTGCCTGCAGAAAGCATTATGCTGCCAATAATATTTAAAGTTCAAAAACTATAATGGTTAACTAGCTTAAATTGTCATCAAAAGCCATACCTGTCATTTTATAAAAGAATCCATTTTGGGGCTTGTTTCTGCCACAACCACTCCTGCCTTGAGAGTTCAGTCTACCTTCAGGACCCTTATCCATGGTGATCATATGTGCAGGCATTTCCTAGACAGTTGTTTATATCCTTCAAAATCAGCAAAGCTCATCACACTCCATGAATAAAAATCCAAGGGCATAGACACCACTCATCTGATCCCTGCAATGTACATGTCCTCGTGAGAGGTGACTTTCTTAGACACCTATTCACCACCATAATGAAGGATCGAGAAATTCCAACACTGTGAATTTTTCACTGTGGCCCCAGAATTCACATCAATATTATTGTCTTTAGATAAATGTTTGTTGAGTCTTCAAACCTGGCTTTTTCTTGGTCAAGCTCACAGCTGATTCTAATTAGTATCAACAGTAGATTATAGCACTGTAGCACTTCCAGCTAAAGGAATCCCAAAGGAAGTAAAAACTAGAAGTAACTTCCAGTTACTCTCTTTGCGATTTGCCAAATTAAGGCCTTGAAACCAGGTGTGAAATCCCAGAGCAGTAATAATAACCTACCCCAGTCTAACTCACTGGTTTTTTGTTGAAGAGCAAATATGGTAAGAATATTAATAGGTGACATTTATCAAAATGTAATTCCTAGTGTGTGCTAGGCATCCTGCTGAGTGTTTCACAAAAAAACACCTCCTTCAATCTTCCTGACAACCCTGTGGGTACATATTATTGTTGTAATACCCATTTAGCAGATGAAGAAAGAACAGAAGCTCAGAGAGGTTTAGGGACTCGTCCAAGATCACTCAGCTTGTAAGTGGAGTGGCAGAATCAGAACTCACACCTGGGACTGTCTAGCTTCCTGGCCTCAGCTCCTGGCCGTGATGCTATTCCACCTCCTTAACTGACATGAAGTGTACTGAAAACTCCAAAGTGCCACCGAGACTCTAGTC
This sequence comes from Hylobates moloch, assembly GCF_009828535.3. Lineage (NCBI taxonomy): Eukaryota > Metazoa > Chordata > Mammalia > Primates > Hylobatidae > Hylobates > Hylobates moloch. The sequence goes on along the minus strand of NW_026652293.1, from coordinate 34,536,393 downwards.
GCTGCTTTCGTGGTTTTAGTCCCTAACAGTTTCCCTGAAGCACCCAGCTCTCTCACAGCATGCTTCACGGTGCCTCTCACTCACGGTTGCTTGTGAGCAGCATAAACAACATATGACATTTTGCTTGATGTCTAAGAACATCCCTGTGGGAGAAAATCATAGCTTCTGGTTTTGTTTCAGATTAATGGTCCAGACTTACATATTCTCTTTCCTGTCGTTTGTCTGGCAAGGTGTCTGCCCAGGGCATTCAGGCAACACCTCTGAACCTGGCAGTGAATTGGCGATGTGAGCCTTCAAGCACTGACCTGCGCATAGATTACAAATATAATACAGATGCAATGACGACTGCTGTGGCCCTCAACAATGTGCAGTTCCTGGTCCCCATCGACGGAGGAGTCACCAAGCTCCAGGCGGTGCTCCCACCAGCAGTCTGGTATGAAGCCTCCTATTCTCTCCACCAAAGGGCTCCTCTGGGTCAAGAGGTCACAGACTTCTTAGCACTGTGTGTCCCGTAGGAGGAGATGACAGCAGGCCTGTGTATTAGGGTTCAGGGCAGGAAATAGAAACCGCTGGTAGCTATTTTAAGCAAAAACTAATTCAACAGGGACTTCAATGCTTACACAATGGTGGAAGTGCTAAAGGAACAGGCTGGATCTCCAAAAATGCCTCCCAGAGCTCTGCAGAACTGGCCTGCCACAATCCGGGGAAGGAGAGAAAGTAGAAGGCTACCAGTAGAACCACTGAATTCAGAAAGCCACAGCTGTAATTCTGATCCTAGGACCAGCAAGCTCCTTTTGGTACCTCCTTAAGTGCTTCTTGGCACCCACAAACTGGAGGCTAGAGTGGCCTCCTGTTGTTAGAAGATCCCCACATCTGAGTTAGATTGCTGGTCAGAGGAAAACAGTCAAGAAAGCTGCAGGAGAATGGCCTCTGCCTCCCTTCTGTCTTCTAAATCTCAAACCGTGCATGGAATTGGGAAACCTAATTTGTGCCTAGGACCCTAACTGCAAAGGCCTCTGAGAAATGTAGTGTTTCATTTTGTAGCCTCTGAAGTATAAAAAGGCACACTAGAGAAGGTATGGGACTAGAAACTGAATAGATACATTGTGCCTATATCATCTGTTATAAAGGACTTGTTCTACAACAAAGAGCATTTCACTTTTTCCATACGACTGTCAGAAGCAAAAAGTGGAATTTGTTTTAAAAATGAATGTCAGCCAGATCATGACCCCAATTTAAATTACCTTAATTAATTGATTAACTAATGCTTCTATCTATCTTCCCATGTATCTGTCTTAGCAGATTTATTAAAAAAAAATTAACTCGACTTTGTCCTCTAAATGTTCATCTCATGGTGTTCTAGCTAGTTACAATAAGGACAGGGAAAAAAGAGATTTACGTATGTCTGGGAGGGGAGAGAGAGAGACAGGGAATTTTTAAATGGTAGTGAAACTTTTCAAGCTCTATTTTTAAAAATTAATACTATCCGGAAAAAAAAAACATGGCATCCACTAAACAAAAACTCTTGGATATGCAAAAACCTTTTACCTAATTTGTTTTTAGGAATGCTGAACAACAGAGAATATTGTGGAAGATTCCTGATATCTCTCAGAAGTCAGAAAATGGAGGTAATGGAATCACAAGTGTATTTTATTTAACATGTAAAGCTAAAATGGCTTTAGGTATTTGCCAACTATTACCCAAAACATGTAGCAATAAAAACAAGCAGAATATTTCACTCCATTTTTGCATTTACTTATTTCAATTAATAAAAGCAAATAATTCTTCAATGAATTCTCTTTTTCCCCTTTTCTACAGACTCCACATCAAACAAACTATCATTTAGGCCTCTTAAGGAGGCATGTTTCCATCCTGTGTCAGATTCCACACTCGCTGATTAGATATTTTTCACTCTCCTCAGATGTTAATCATAGGTTGGAAAATACGAGGGCTTCCAAGTAGCACATCTTCAAATTTTGAGGTACCATCTCACGGAAGTACACTTTTACCAGTGTGCAAATAGAGTTGCTCATAATATTCAATGATAAACTTCATTTAATCACCATTTTGTCAATGAATGGTGTCTGATTTTGTATGTTAACTTTTGAATGCAACCTCCAAAATTATATCCAGAATATTATGTTGACTGTTACCTTGTAATAATGTGGTTTTTTTTTAGGGGTGGGTTCTTTGTTGGCAAGATTTCAGTTATCTGAAGGCCCAAGCAAACCTTCTCCATTGGTTGTGCAATTCACAAGTGAAGGAAGCACCCTTTCTGGCTGTGACATTGAACTTGTTGGAGCAGGGTATCGATTTTCACTCATCAAGAAAAGGTTTGCTGCAGGTAAATGAGTATCTTGATTTTTTCATTTGCGAAAATAATGTTGCCTTGGCTACTCTTAAGAGGAATAGGTTGTAATTTTCTCATCTTTTTCCTCCACCTCTTTCCCACTCCCAACCCCTATCCCAACTAGAAAACAAACCAATTACTGAATGGAGTAGAAATAGGACAATGCACTAGAAATCGGAAGTCAGGAGGCTCTGACTTCTGTTTCTTAAGTGGGGCTAGTTGTTCCCATTATATAGATGTATATACTGAGGTTAATGGAGTAAATCCTACTTTTATTATATTGACGAACAAGACAAATACTTTTTGCCTTTTCTTTTTTTTTTTTTTTGGTGAGACGGAGTCTCTCTCTGTTGCCCAGGCTGGACTGCAGTGGCACGATCTCTGCTCACTGCAAGCTCCGCCTCCCGGGTTCACGCCATTCTCCTGCCTCAGCCTACCGAGTAACCAGGACTACAGGCGCCCACCACCATGCCTGGCTAATTTTTTGTATTTTAGTAGAGACGGGGTTTCACCGTGTTAGCCAGGATGGTCTCGAACTCCTGAGCTCTTGATCCACCCACCTCGGCCTCTTAAAGTACTAGGATTACAGGTGTGAGCCACTGCACCCAGCCTTGCCTTTTAATTTATCTCCCACCTGAAAACTTTTTGTTCCCTGACAGGACTTCATAGAGTTTCGACTTGTCAGGTTTAGCTGAGACCTGGGAGAATCTATTTTTCACTTTAATAACAAACTCAAAGAATCTAGGCCACAGATCAGAACTGGTCACCCATAAGCTGAATGTGGCCATGAGACAGTTTTTATTTGGCACAAACAATGGGGTTTTGTTTTGTTTTTCAATTGGGAGAGAGGAACTCTCTAATACTAGAGTGATTATACTTTTCAGTGATTTGCTGGGATAAATCCTGGTTTTTTTTATGTCTATTGTACTGATGTAATTATTAATTATGCCCTTTTCACTCTCAAAAATGATCCAAATTGGAATATAAGTTATATGAGCACTGTTTCTAACATAAGTTGGATTCTCACATCCAGAAATAAATCTCCCAATCCATTCTGGGCAAACCCCAAACCTCTGCAAATTGTTGATCTATGGAAATGTGAAAAGGCCACTAGCTGATCTGAAAAACTGAAAATTGATTTGGAAACTTTATGTATCTTTTATTCGTATTGCACCTCTGAAGTATGCAGTATCTGGAGCGTAGGGGTAGGGAAGGAGGAATAGAAATGTTACCCATATAATAATTACATTATTGAATTAGCAGATAAACTGTTGACATGTTGTTTTGTTTTGCAGGAAAATACTTGGCAGATAACTGATGAAATCTTATGCAAGGATTTGGAGGATTCATATAATGGAGAACTGATGTATGAGAAACAGGTTTTAATTTTGGTTTGATGAAAACAAACCAATATCTGCACTTCAGATATATCAGGTGGAAAGTCAATGACTTTCATCTGTGACTTCCCTCACACACTACCATGATGACCAGTCCTACAGTATTTACTTCTAGGTGTAATATTGTTAATGGTTTTAAAATGTAATTATTGTATTTGTAAATTGTACTCTCATTCCAGTAAGGCAGTTAGACACTTGAGTTTTAGCATTTTACCATTCCTGAAATGGATGTAATTTAAACTGTGGTATGTAAATTTAATAGTAGTATTGTTGAATGGCACAATGCTTACAGAGGTAGATTACATTTTGTCAATATATAAAATTTAAATATAATATTGATAGCTATCATAAAGGGGGTGCCACATATTAAAGAAACTTAAGTGGAACCAGAAGAAAAAGAAACAAGCTTACTTTTCTTCAATCCTTAGTATGTTTTACTCTAGTGCTAAAAATTCTATCTTCAAATGTTTAGTGGGTTAAATTGAGAAACTATTTCAGAAAAAAATTCTAAGGTTACAGCATATTCAAAGAAAAGCATTAGTTACCACTTTTTAAAAAGCTTTTTTTTCAAACCGCAAATTTCATAAAAATGCAAACTGTGTAAACAGGGCTTCTTATTTTTATAACTTGTGTAAAAAGGGAAAGCAATTCATATTTAAAGTTTAAGTATATTAAATTGTAATCAAGAGTAAAGAAGATGTTGAAGTCTTAGCTACTTGCCCCTCTCTACAGTTTCGCAAATGTGGGGATTGCTGAATAATCAGTCAGACTAAAACCAAAATTGTGATTTTAAGATTTCAAGACTTTCCATGGTTGAACTGGTTAACAACTTTTGCTTAATTACTCTGAATAGATGATCTTACTCATCCAGTATGGGGGAATGATACCTCACGTCTTCCTCTTTACCCACAGGAATCAAAATGCTGAGACTGAGAATTTTAGGGAAAAAAAAATTCCCCTGTTTAGATCCAGAAGGAGAGTTTTAATCATTGTGTATATCATTTGAGAATGAAAAAATAAGGTTTATAAATGAAATTCTATTCACATTACTGTGTAATAAATTTCCTTTCGGATGATTAGGATTCATTGCATAAAACTGTAAATCTTTGCCATTCTTGGAGAAGCAAGAGGAGAGTTATCAAAAATGTATGTTGTTTCATCGTTGCAAGGTATAACAAAAACTGTAATTATTCACTCTGGCCCTGCCATATGAACATTTAGAAAGACCAACTTCTTCCGGAGTCTCAGTTGTAAAACCTTGCCTCGTTAAGATCTGAAAATGTTGGTCTTCCTTTAAGTCATAGAACTTATTTAAACATAATCCAATTTCTATTACCGGTTATGTTATTAAATAACTGTAATTATTAAGTTATTATTTTTATAATTAGTTGTTAAATTTCATTTTATACCCACTCAAATTTAACAAAGAATCTTTAGCCCCTTTAAATTTTAGAATTAAGTTAAATTTTTAAAGTCTTACTTCTAAAATGAGATTGTGACTGGCAATTGTTTATAGTGAAACTTTTTAAATTAATCTTTGTACTCCTCTATCAGTGCTCGCTACCAAGAGAATGTCCAAAATGATTTGTTTTACTGTGGGAAAATTCTTACTATTCAACAAATTCTCAATTGGCCCCATACAGCAGTCTGGTGTTGAAGTTTCTTTGAACAAACTAATTAATATACTCATTTTAGGTAAAGGTATCCAATTTGATTTTGAAACCAAAATAGAAAATGCAAAATTCTAAATTCCATGAAACATGGAATTTATGACACCAAAATTAATGGAGAGTAAGCAGCAGAAAACTGAGAATTATCCAGCATATGAATATAACGATGTGTTTTTAAGTAATCAATTCATTTAAAAAATTAAATATTAATACAAAGCATATTAAAAACGTGTAAATATTACTGGTTCTCATGTCTTTGTATTTATATTTTATTTTGTTTTATTTTGTATAGATCTAGAATGGATTAGTAATTAAACACAAGGGTTTTTTCCCAAAAAATAATTTTATTAATTTTTAAAAATGTCATTAAAAACATAGATTACGGTAATCTCTAACATTATTCAAATCTTTCTAGGGACTAAATTAAAAACTATGAAGAAATCCTATAATCCCTTATTGGCCTTTATGAAACAGAATGGGAGTCAGCAATTTCAAAATCATCGAACTATGAATAACCAGAATCTCAATAGAAAATGTATCCCTTCACCTTTCAGAAAAGAGATCAAATAATAACACAATAAGCTGCTATCAGGGATTTGCATTTTGACATTTTGTTGTTTCTTTTTAATTTTGTAGATTATAATCTCCTGTTACATCTATATCCACAGTACTGTAGAATAAGAATTCATGTCCTGAAAATGGTCCTAGGCAATGAGTCTCAGTTATCAAAGACATTAAGTCAGATTCATTTATTCATTTTATTCCCAAGTCAGAATAAAATGAACTAGTAGGTATTAAAACTATTTTCAGTACTAGGGGTTAAAACAAAAAGAAATGGTTCTAGTTAACCAGAATACCATTTCCTGAACGTTATGATCTTTAAAATGTTCTGCTTTAGCAAGATAAAAAGTATAAATGATGCTACTTTATTTTGGCAACATGGAAATTATGTTTTTCTTTTTCCAATAAAATCCATATTTTCATGAAATTTTTAAAAATAAATTTTTATTAAGAATTAGTCTGAATTTTATCATAATTGAAATTTATAATTACTAAGAATTAAATTTTTAATCATTTTTAAAGCTGTGTTCTTCTCTACACCCACAGCCAAAATGGAAATTCACTGTATGGTATTTGGGAATATATTTTACCTGTGAAAGAAAGAATGTCCACAATTCAAACGGTTTTGAGTTAATAGATAGGAATCCCTCAGAATTTGTTTTGTTTTATATATTCTTAGTCAGCAAAGTGTTTGAGCTATAATTACAAATATTTCCATTTCTAAATCTTCTTTTAGAAAAGCAGATGACTATAATACGTTGGCTCTGCCACTGACTCCTGCCTTGTGATATTGGACAAGTCACTGCCCTTTTCAGTTTCTCATCTTTAGAATGAGGAGTTGGGATTGACAGTGGTTTTCAAGCTTTCCTTAACAGCAGGGCTTTTTTTCTAATAAAATTGCACATGGAATCCTGGTAGGCAAAACAGCTCAAAGCAATGCAGGAGTTTCTCCAACAGTTTAAATCGGAGCTCCCCAGAGCATGGTTTAAATACCACAACAGCACACAATCATCTATCAAGTGTCTTCCAACTCTGAAGTTCCACAGTTGTAATTTACTCAGATAAACCACCTTTTGAGGCTTTATAAGCAAACTTGTAAAATCACAGTAATTGAATGACATACAATAAAAATTGACAGTTTACCATGTACCAGTCACTAGAGATATTAGCTCATTTAATGCCCTACCAATCAAAAAATTGTAAGTACTCTTTTTAATTCCTGTTTTACAAGTGATGACACTGAGGCTTAAATAGAATAATTTCCCCCAAATGACACTGCAGCTGAAAGTAACCCAGTTATTCTGACTGCAAAGGAAACGCCTTAATTGCTTTGTCCATCCTGAACAAAACAATCTGTTTTATGTCACTATACATAATCCATTTGAATGCCAAGGTAAAAGGCACCATGAAAAACCATTACCAAAATAAGGATAATTCCAATAACAAAACTGTCAAAAAAGAATCACTGCTTCTCAAAGTATGATTGGTATCATCACTTATTAATGTTTTGTATCATCACTTATTAATGATTTTGGCTTGGTCACCACTATGCCTAGAAGATAGTAGGCACTGATAAACATTGTTAAACACCGTAACAACACACAGTGATCTATCACATGTCAATGTGTCCCATCTCTGAAATTCCATGATTCTACTTTACTCAGATAAACCACCTTTTGAGGCATTATAAGGAAACATGTATAATCAAGTTCATACAAGCTATACACAGTAGGCCTCGATAAATTTGTATTGATGGCATAAACTACTAGGGATGAGATTTGGGAACATACATTTTGATAAGTGCCCCAAATTTGAGAATCATTGCTCTAGTAGATCTCTAAGGTCCTTCCTAGTTCTGACATTATATCAGATTTTAAGCATTAAATTCTAAGATGAAAACCATTTTTCTAGTCAGTTTATTTTTCATTCAGTCCACTTAATTTCCTCCAATCTTAAAAAATTTTTTTCCCTAGGAAAATCGCTATCTTTTTCTTAAAGTTACTCTGTTATACTATCTCAGTCTCAAAGTAGCCTGAAACGCATTTTCTCATTTTCATAATTCTGTCCTTTTCTTCAATGTCTTAAAAGACTTGAAGTAGAAGGGAGGTTGCAAGCTGTTATTTATTCAAATACAAAATCCTAATCAATGTTTCCTTTTTTGCAAGGGACATTCAGATCTCTAACTTGTGAGTTGAACCTATTTATTTTGTAAGCTTTTGACTTTACAAACATGTGGTAGCCTCATTCTAAAGAGTTGCACCAACATTTTTTCTCAAAATAACCACAGGCTGTAAATTAAATTGAACAATGAAGTAAAATATGCAGATACATACTAAACAGATGAGTGTGTGTGTATGTGTCTGTGTTTAAGCTTTTCCTTTTCCAAAAGATTATACATTTGAGCAAAATCCCATTCAGTCTAAATGTACTCATTTTGCCACATGGTTTTCTGATCAGCAATTTTAAAAAAATGGAAGCGTTACACTATATTTAATAATATCAAAAGAAGACTGATCTCTAAATATAGCTTTGAAAGTTAATATAATATGATGTGTCCATGCAATGAGTCAGATTAGACTGTTGATATAAATGAACAAATCAATCCAAGTTACATTGATTGAAGGGACTATTCGGGTGACCAGCCTCACCATCTTTTACTGTGTGCACTTTCCTCTTAAGGCTTTATTGTATTTTCCTTGCTCCTTTAGGCTTTCTTTTTCATGTGGAAAACAGTATCTAAATGCCATTCTCTCACTTATGAATTAAATATGGCTACCATTAATGTTCCTTTTTGTCAGTGGAGTGTATGGAAGGAAAATGAGATAGGAGTACATTGCTTAAGTCTCTAAATATTAAAAACAAATGACAACAAAACACTTGCCTTTCTCTCGTGTCATTGCTTCAATGTTCTGTCATCTTCTGCAAGCTAGAGTTGCATTGTTGACGTCTAATTAAGATCTAAATATCTTTTATGAAGGAATGTCAAATGTAAAGTCTGTTGAGTTGACCATGGTGAATCTCTTGATTGGCCCTCACGTTTAGTATCTGATTTCTCTCCTAAATGGGTATGTCTGTGAGGAAAAGACACCTATTTGTTGACATTGACCGTGGGTATAATAATTTATTCTCTAGGTTTAACTTCTAAAATTATTTTTCCTTTGATTTCTAACTGCCTCCTTCTACCCCTAGAGTAATACCTTGCCTACCTTAGATACATCTTTATCCTGGTAAAAAATGTTTTGGCAAAAAGCAAATATATTTTTTAATGTCCCATAATGTTTTAAAGAAAAGAAATAAAGTGTATTTGGGCTATGCTCACCAATATTCCAGTATTTTACAAATTGTGTTCTGGAAGACGTTCATTGTGGTCTGAGAACAAATGGTCCTATACTATAATTCTCTCTCCTTGGATATTAACAATAAATGTTAGTGTTTTAATGAAGCTTAAGAAAGTTATTGAATCAGGTAAAAAAAATTTTTTTCTAGGCACACCTTGAGAAACCTTTGGAAAAGTTTTCTTTTAACACTAGTTTATATATCCTTCAATAATTGTAAATAAAATAACCAGGAATGCTTTGAAAAAAATGCTTCTGGAATTTTGTTTTAATTTTAAGAGAATTCCTGTCATTTCAAATGAATTGTTATCTATTTTAAATTTCATTAGTATCTCTTAGTGAATTTAACTTTATCATCTAAAATATTCAAAACAAAACAATAAAATTATTTTAATTGTTTTTGTATTATTTTTAAGGCTTGCACCTATGACCAGCATATCAGACCCCTATCTGTTGAAGATGTTTCCAATTCTCTGCCGTGTGGAATTAATGCCAGTGAATAATCTCCAGTAACGTTTTACTAAACAGCTTTAGGAAACTGAAGCATGATAGATCAATGTTGACAGTATTTTTACATAAGCTTGTGAGAAATTATATTAAAAACACTTTGGGGAAAGCTAAGAGCAGTGCACTGTTTAGCACAGATTTTGCGAGATTCTATACTCTTTTAATGAGCATTTCACAGGTTGTTTTTGTTTTGTTTTGTTTTTTGCTTTGCTTTACTTTGCCAATCAGTTACTTTTACACCAAATCAACAAAGTTTCTTTAAAAACTTCCCGGTTAAATTGTCTGTTATCATATAGAAAAGAATCAAACTGAATCACTTTACATTTCTCTAAAGAAAGTTCAGTTTTTAATCTATCCAGAGTTTGTGAATCAGCCTGATAGATCATAAGCCATTTATAATTTTTAAATGTTCCATTGAATGAGTATATCATACAAATGTTAATTCCATCTCATCTTGCTCATTCAGTTTTATATTACTTTTACGACTTTTTTTCTGGCAAAGTAAATGCTTGATATTATTCATACACCATCACTCTAAGGTATTTTAAATCATACAAATAACTATCACAAGAACTACTGTCCCAAGATCCGAAGTCAGATTATTTTTCCTTTTCAAGTTGCTAGAATGGTAATTCATATAGCTGTGTTGATTTTTCAGGTCAGAATTAAGTTCTTGCTTTGTTAAATGGACGTACATGAAAGAGATTGGCTCCTATCTAATTCATATTCTCTCTCTCTTTATCTCTCTCTCTCTCTCTTTCTCTGTGTGCGTGTGTGTCTCTTTTCTCTCTGTCTAAGGGGAATTGGAAAATTGCTGCTGAATAATTTTTCTTGAAAAAGCCAAGTGTTGATATGATGATATATTAATCTTATCTATGAACAGAGCTTCACTACAGGCCAAGCAGTAATGTATACAGCTGGCTTTTTAAGCTGTTTGAACCCTATTGTTTTTTATTTAAAAGAATTTTTGTTTGTTTTTCACTTGTATAGTAAAAGATCGTATGAATTAAATGCTTGGATATTAATTTTCATTCCTACTAAGTGGCCATGTAAGGCATTGATTTTTTAAAACTTTAACAATATAAGAATCTAGGACTCTCAGAAAGATTTTGCTGTGTTTCTACAGGTAATGAAATCCTGTCAATTAAAGAAAATGCGGTGTGTAATTTGATTTGGTGGTAGCCTTTATTTAGAGCTCTCTTTGATCTATGTAGCAAAAATAGACTAAATTTCTTTTTAATCTTGTACTGAGTACATAATTTCAAAAAAATACCTTGGGCATAAAATATTTATAAAATTGTGAATTGAAATACTCAAGATGCTTTTAAAATTTAGTCAAAATGTTGATTCCCAGCCTTTTTCCTACACATCTATTTCAAAAGAGTATACTTTATTCTGACAGCCATTACTGCTTAGTCCGTGCTGAAAGCTTTACTGCTTCTATGCTGTGCTCAAGAGAAAACCAACAACGGAAGCGAAGACTTGCTGCTCCTCCACAGAATTGCAGCAAAGCTCTCTGCTGGGCAATGGTGACAGGAAAGTGTGTAATTGACTTGTCGAAGATAATCATGAGACCATCTTAACATTACTTGCCTTATAAGTTAGAAATAGTATGGATATCACTTTTTGTAAATAATATTTTTTGTAAATGTTTTTTGTTCATAACTTTCCGAATCATCTATTTCACAAAATCCTGAATATACAATTATTTATTATAACACATTACTGCAACTAGGGCTCCCATTCCAGAACAAAGTTTAATTCTATATGTAAGTTGTTACTGAAATGTGATTTCTTTTTCTGGAAAATAAATGAAAAATATGAAAATAAATTGAATTGTGAATCTCTTTTACTGTCAGCCTCTTAAAATTTTACCCGCGTTTCTGGAAAACTTCATTCCATGTTTAGGGTAGGGATGGTGGGCCAAAGGTCTGGCAAAGCTCAGGGGTTTAGAGTTAGACAAATCTCAGGTCTGTGATTTAAATATCGACTTGAGCATGTTACTCAACGATTCTACATTTCCTTATCTTAAAAAAAAATAGAGTAATGTCCCCTATGTCATAGTCACTGAACAGATTCAGTGAGATAATGTTTATCCATCACCTAACAGTTCCTACCTAGTCCATAGTAGATATTCAATCAACAATCCTTTCCTGTTCTTATCTTTCTGTGAGTAGAGATTGGGATGGGCAGAAGTATCTATTTCTCTTCTTCCAACACTATGCTAACACTGTGCTCCACCGGAATCCCAATGTATTACTGTCAGCTAATGCTAATTGCAGCAGGACACTCATCAAGAGCCATGCCCTTGGCTAGATGCTTGGAGGCATCTTGTTTCTGCTTCCAATGATTGCCCACTACAGGAGGGTCCCTATAGTACTTATTTTGTTTGCTTTTGGTTTGGGGAGGCCCAATGGGCTTAGGCTGGGGATAGTCGCCAAAGAAGAGGAAAGGCCCATTCATACCAGCAGGTAGGTCCTCAACCCCAAACAGCCTCCATTTCAAAGCTTCTTAGACATTAACAGGCTCAGAACAGTCTTGTTAAGGAAAGCGAAGGAACCCAGCCCGGTTTGTAATGCATTGGAGTTAAGACCATGAGTTTCAGGGGCCGTGGGCATATTATTTAACATTTTAGAATCTCAATTTTCCAAATCCTTTAAAGGGAGAACATTCCTTTCTTGACAGAGTTATTGGGACGACTAAATCACAATGTTTGTCGGTATCTGGGGTATCTGGCCAGTGTAAGTGCTCATTTACCTCCACATTCCACCGCCTGTGCCTTGGAGGGGGAACGTGCAAAGCAGCGTTAGGGGCCGGGGAAAGGGCAGGGGCTACTTTACTTTGTCTTTGCGCCTCGGATTTCCTGTCCTAGGAAACCGCAGCATTTCCCACTCCTGCCCCTGACGTCTGAGGGAAAAGGAACTCGATGAGGGGCCCTGGGGTGCAAATGTCTTTAGTACCAAATGTCTTTCTCGCTGCAGAATGAACCAGTTCCCCTCCAGCTCGCCGCCAACCCAGGACGCAGCCGGGCTCAGGGCGACCCCCAGTGGGCAGTGAAGCTGAGATCCCCTACATCCTTAGGGCAGCTCAGAGGGCCACTCAGCGGCCAAGTCCGGCCGGCTCGGGCCGAGGACACTGTTTGAGGTCACCCTGGAGACCGGCCTCAGAGTCCAGGGGTAGTGCGCGGCGGCCGCCAGCTGAATGAGGCCTGGGAGGCTGGAGCCGCGCCGCGCGCAGTGTCTGCAGTGAACGAGCCAGAGGTCTGGGAGGCTCCGGGCGAAGCCTCCCTGTTGCAGGTAGGGTCGGCTCTCTCTGCAGCGCATCTGGACCCCAAAGGAAGGACAGGGGGCAAGGGATCGGCCCTTTGTTGAGAAATGGCCCTACTTGGCCCCGATCTCTCCGCCACTTTATTCCTCCTCTCACCAACAAATAAGAAAAAATGATCCCAAATTTGGGAACCGAAAGTCGGTCCCAGCCGTTGGTCCCCTGCCCCATTGCGTGGCTGGGCTTCAAGAGTGATGGCCAACGCAGAGCCCGCCAGCAAGGTCCCCTGACCTCGAGCGGTCTTCCTGTAGCTGGCCGCACCCATGAGGACCTCCAGGTCCCAACTCTGGCCTTTCTTGGGGAGGGGGCGGCCTGCAGGGCAGCTTTGGAAACAGCTGAGGCCGAGATGGGTCTATGTGACTTTGCAGCGAAACCTGAATGACCCACCTAATCAAGCTGTGTGTCTTTCCACACTCATAAACACACTCACCTTCATACACACGAATACAGACACACTTATACACACAGGCACCTGCACACACACAGATGCACACTCACAGGTACACACTCAAGGACGCTCACACTCACGTGCACACACACACCACGCTGCCTGCCTCACCCACACACAGCACCTCTGCTCTGACATTGATGCCACTGAGTTTTAGGGTATGTTCTTGTGTGCCCTACCTACTCAACTGCCAGCTCCTTGAAGGCATGGATTCTCTTTTATTTTTATGCTTTGGTGTCTAGCACAGTATTTCCTTATTGGGGCTCTCACATTTATAGATTATGAAATAATTTAAATGAATACCTTAATTTGTAGGTAGACAGTGAGGGCGTTAGAGTTATAGTCTAAGTTCTGGGAAGTCCATTGCTACTACCAGCTTTTTAACAAGTATTAGTAGGAAGGAGGGAGTGTTCCAATAAATTATTTATTTAAAAGTTAAGTCCTATTTGCTCCTTACAAAGTATGCAAATGTTGCTCAAGAAAACAAAACAAACAACAAAAAATCTTTGGGAAAGCAAGGTTAATTTTAATTTTTATTTATTTATTTACTTTCTAGCCCCCTACCCCTAATTTTATTTTTTAAAGTCATGGCTGGTCAGGCACAGTGGTTGATGTCTGTAATTCCAGCACTTTGGGAGGCAAAGGCAGGAGGATCACTTAAGGCCAGGAGATTAAGACCAGCCTGGGCAACATAGAAAGACCTTGTCTCTACAAAAATTTTTAACAATTAGCCAGGCATGGTGGTGCAGGCCTGTAGTCCTAGCTACTAGGGAGGCTGAGGTTGGTGGACCGCTTGAGCCCAGGAGTTTGAAGTTACAGTGAGCTATGATCACGCCACTGCACTCCAGCCTGGGTAACAAGAGCTAGATCCTGTCTCTAAAATAATAAAATAGGCCAGGTAGAGTGACTCACGCCTGTAATCCCAGTACTTTGGGAGGCTGAAGCAGGATTGCTTGATCCCAGGAGTTCAAGACCAGCCTGGGCAACATAGACCCTATCACTACAAAAAATAAAAAATAAGCCCAGCTTGATGGCATACACCTGTGGTCCCAGCTACTCAGGTGGCTGAGTTGGGAGGAACGCTTGAGCCCAGGTGTTTGGGGCAGTAGTGAGCCATGATCATGCCGCTGCACTCCAACCTGGGTGACAGAAAAAGACCCTATCTCAAAAATAAAATGTAACAGTGACAGCAAATATTAATTAGCAAAGTTGTATTATGATTAAATTTGGGGGGCAATACAAATATTGGTTTCTGATGTAGGATAGCATCTTTCTGCTATACAGGCATATCTTTTGTCAATGACCTCCCTCTTCATCAGTTAAGCATTTTTGCTATAGCTTAATATCTGCTTATGTAAATTAAGTATACTATTGCATAAATAAGCATTTTCAGAGTTATCATAGTTCCAGTTTTACTGATCAGAATAACAACAAATACTATATATTGCTCTTGAGGAAACCCCACTTCCCTGTTCAAAAATGGTAGGAAAAGTATCTGTGTACTTTGAGATTAGACCCTGTTATACTAACTAAAATGTTTCCGGATCTTTCTTTTGCTATTTTACAAAAGTCTTCTTCCATAGGTTATGATGATGTCAGACAATGCTAAAGACAGAGCAGCTCATTCATGGAAGAAAAGAGGGAGTATTTCTTCTCTAAGTAATCATGAATTTTGGCAAAAGGAAATTCATGGGCTCACCAAAGAGTGAGTAACTGTCTAAAATTGTAAATTCATTTATTGAATAAATAGGTTTGTAATGTTTATTGGGAGAAAAAAACACTTCCTCAGGGACATAAAAAGAGATAAAATGGGCAAGTACAAGGTGCAGGTCATCTTTAGGGGCCATATTTAAAAAGAAAGAGAAAGAGAGAAAGCTTAAGTGATATGTTAATCCTAGCAGGATTTTTGCTATTTCAAATACTATCCCAAAAACCCCCTGCTCAAAAGAAACACCACATGCAGTGTAAAGCAGACACACTCATATGCCTTTTGAATTCTTCTCAATATTTTATAACATAGGTTTTGCATTTTTGTAATCAATACATACATATACAATGTACTTAACATTATTTTATATAATTTTGTCATGTATTTTCATAGTTTTTTCCATATCCTCTTAAATGACTGCATAGTATTTTGTCAGTTTATGATTCTGGGTTGCTTAGCCATTCTCTAATTATTGGACATTTTAAGTTTGTTTCCATTTTTTTTCTTTTTTACTATATGTCTCTGCTTGGTCATTTCCCAGAAGAATAATTAGTATGTCAAAGGGCAGTGAGTAGATTTTTTGGCTCTTGCTACATGTTGCATCTTTTCTCCTAAAGATATACATCAATTTTTAATATTTTCATGGCATTTCCTTTTGACTGCTGTTCGGAAGAAAACAAAACAAATTATCGATGTAGCAGTCAATTAATAAGAGACTTTCGTTCTTAGTTTCTATAGCATTGGAGGATGTAGTATATTGGGTATATATTGGGAAGCAGGAGCTAGGGTGTCCTGCAGAACAGAGAGTAGAAGAACTGGAATAATTAGAATTCTGAAACCAAAATCTTTCTATTCTCAGAGTGTATTAATGCCTACTTACAACTCCACGTTCCAGCCCTGGAAGTCTGTGGATTACACATACAATGTCTTTTACAGGTGGGAAACTGACTATAAAGGAGTAGCAATCCCAGCACATGTCAGAAGTAAAGGTGGGAGAATAATTAATCTTTGTAATTTTTGCTTCTAAGCTCTTCTGGCTGCTATTTCCAATAGTTAAGTGCAAGAGTTATTTTTTAAATTATTTAAAACTGATTGTTAGCTTAAATTCAACTTACATTTTCCAAGAAACTAAGTAATAGTCTGACATAAATTATGTACCCATGATATTTTTTAAATACTGTCTCCAAAGATTAAATTGTAATTCCTATTTGCATGACTTTTATTTATCTTTTCCCCTTCAAAACAAATTTGTCATGTAGAATCAGAGCATGGCTACGTTTGAAGAATTAGAGATCACTCTTTTTAACCTATTGTTGATGAAGTATAAATACATATTAAAAATAACAAGAATACAAAAATCATATTTATCAACACATTAGGATAGATTTTTCACCGACAACTACATTTACATGATAACTATTTTGGTTTTGGACTCCCAAACAAAACATTTAGAGTGGATCCTCTATTTGTACTTTTTTTCTTAAATAGCAAATGATCAGCTTCCAAGTCCCCTTGCAATGCAGACTGTTTAAGAGGCTCCCCCGACTCCATGCTAACTTGTATTAGCACTTGCTTTCCATTGGCTTCCTCATTGTCTGGAATTAGACAGTACAAGTTATTCTCCTTCATGAATGAGGCTTCAACTAGTAGAAAAATTCTGAAAGCTTAGTGACTATCAAATGCAGGCATTGTTTTGAAATTGCAGTGTTTTACAGAAAAACATATAACTTTCATTTGAAAATTACTTTAAAACAATCTTGAAAATATAAATTTCAATAATGTAAAACATTCTGAAGTTTATTAAGGACTGAATACATTATCTCACTGAATCTCCCCAGGATTAATCCTACTAGGTAGGCATCATTTCTACCACTTTACTATGAAATATCTAAAGTTTACAGGTCAAGTAACTTGACTTAATGATTAGGATACAGTCCCAAATCCTGACTATGAGATACGAAGTCCACAGACCCCTATCTACTTCCATAGCACCATCTTCCCTACCATCTTGCGGGCATCCTCCTCTCTAGCCACACTCAATTATCCCTCAGTACTCCATCTGGCCCCCAGCCATTGCCCCATGTTGCTTCCCCGTGGGGTACCTGACTCCTTGCCTGCAATGCTCTTCTTACACTATTCCCCTGGGTTTCTTCACCTGTCCCATCAGAATTTCACTCCATCTCCACCTCTTTGGGAAGTGCTCTCTAATTACCCATCTATGACCACCTCTACCTCCAGACTGGGTTGGATGATCTGCCTTTCTTCTCCTACTGCTTTTGCCTTCAATATGCACCTATATTTGGCGATTTGCTTGTCTATCTCTTTCAATAGACGATGGACTTATTTGTCTTTTTAGCAGTAACCACACTTATAAGGAGGACAAGAAGAGTAAAGGTAGACCTCCTTGAAAAGCTGCTTCTTATATATGGTATAAGATCAGCACAGATTTAGCCCTACAGTCTTGGTCTCCACGTCTGCAGTCTTCCATCCTTGTAACTAATGCTTAACAATGATCCCAGACAGAATAAATATCTGAAATGCCTTCTGAATTACAAAAAGAAGATTAAATTTATATTAAATATTATTGTGAACTGTTTTCAAGATTGGGTCTGCTTTTAGGTTATCTTTTCAATTTAATATAATTTTTATGTTTTATTAAAGACAAAACAGAAACATCTTAAGCTGGATCTTATTATCCTAACATCGTAACTGTTAGTGTGTTGGCATATTTCTGTTAGACCTGGACATGCATGTATCAGACCCATACTATCTGAGTCCAGACAGTACACTACACAGTGGTCATCATACTCCATCTGTAATTTCAAATTATTTTTTACCTGAACAATTTATAATAATAAGGATGATAATAGCTAACATTTATAGGGCCCTTACCATGAACCTTTTTTATGTATCAGAGAAGCTCCATCATAGGAGTTGGCAAACTATGACCCAAGGGCCTATTCCAATCTGCATCTGTTTTGCTAAATACGATTTTTACATAGGTGAAAAAAATCAAAAGGGGAACAGTTTTTTTTGCAGCATGTAAAAGTAATAAGAAATTCAAATCTCTATATGCATAAAGTTTATTAGGACACAGCCATTCCTATTCACTCATGCATTGTCTCTGGCCACTTTCGCACTGTAACAGCAGAGTTGAGTAGTTACAGTAGAAACCGTAGGGCCTGCAAATCCAAAAATATCTGCTATTTGGCCTTTTACAGAAATGTTTGCCGACTCCTGCTCTATAAAGATAGATGTTATTATCTCCCCCATTCGACAAATGAAGAAGCAGAAGCTTAGAGAGATTGAGGCTCCAAAGCTACAGAATTAGCAAGCAGCAAAATGGGCTTTTGTTTATTAGTTGAGTATTTTCATTTCCTGAAAATTGGCAATCCATGTGTGATTTGCATTAATAAAAACTATTCTATTCATTCACCAGAACCTTCTGTTTCCCATCCACAGTAAGAGCAGGTCTTGACAATGACATCTTTCTCGTTGGAAGCTCAGGCTTTGGCAGACACTGAACAGTGTTTGAACAGATGTGCTTCTCTCATTTTCTTAAAATGGAAACAGAAGCTATGAGGTCAAGTTACTTTCACAGGATCATGTGACATGATATCCAGGCTTTTTATCTGTGAGGCCAGGAGTTCCACTAGTAGATTAGGGACAAGGTTGGGGGCTGAACATTCTCTCCTTTGCCTCAAACCAAAATTACAGTGATGTCATGTTACCAGAACTTTCTGTATGGATCCCACAGCTCCCCGTGTGAACCCACTGATGGCATCTAACATACCAGTTAGGCCACACTGTATGTATTTCTTCATTTATTCAGGATTTATTAGCTTCTATGTGCCAATTACTGTGCCACATATTAGGCATATAAAGGTGAATAACTATAGGTTTCTAATTTAGATAAGTTCATTTTTCAGGGAAACTGAGAGCTGCCTGGAAACTTTTTTCACATTGTCTAGGTCTTGCCAGTAAAAGTGACCAAAATGGAAATGAGTGCATTCATTACTTCATTTCAACAGTGATGAATTTATTCTATCATTCAATCTGTACTACTGTGAGCTGTTTATGGGCAATTGAAAATGGTGTTTCCAGAACAATTTCTTCATTTTGATACCTAAGGAGAAGGCTAGACATTAGAAGATCAGAGTTAGGAGATAAGTTGTATCGCCATCTACGTTAAACTAAAGCCCCCAACAAGACCTACCTGAGATATAGCCTCCCCCAAAAAGAGAAAATAGTTTGGGAAAACTGAAATGGCCATGTTTCCAAATGAAACCACAATAACAACTAATATTGTATTGTACTTTATAGGTTATTAAGCCATTTAACATACAATATCTGTGTAAGTTAAATAGAGAAGATATTTTTATCCCCGTTTATGTTTGTAAATGGGGAAATGATAGATTGTGTTGGCAGAAAACTGGCTCATTATATGGAGGAAAATGAAGCTGGCCTCTTACCTTATATGCTTTGCATAGGTAAACTCCACATGGAAGACCAAAATGTGGAAATCTATTAACAAAGCTAAGAGAAGAAAGCACAAGGCCCATATCTTTGTGTTCTAGGAGTAAGGAAAGATTTCTGAAAGAAGATCCCAAAATGAAAACTCAAACCATAGAGCAAAATAATTTGGGGATAAATATAACCACAATAAAATCTAATGCTTCTGTTCAACAAAGGATACAACAGACATAGTTAATAGGCTGGCTGAAGATACATATACGTTTTTTTAAATCCTGCACATTAACAACTTGTGCTAGGAAAACAATTTTTAAAATAGTCAAAGAAGACAGCAATTTTCAGAAACAAAGCCCAAATAGCTAAGCAGAATATGAAGAGGTGCTAAAACTCACTTTCAAGCAGAAAAAATATAAATTAAAACAAGATACCATTTTGCACCCATCCAAATGGCAAAACATAAGGAAAGAGAATAATACCAAATGTTGGCAAGGCATGTGAGAGTAAAACCTGATATTGCCATTTGGCAAAGAAAGTTAGTGGTTTTTAGAAAGTACCGGGGTGTGTCTGCTTTATCAGAGTAAGAGCTTACAGAATAATGGCTCGCAAAGCCCTACATCATCTAGCTACCTGATACCTTTGCAACTTTATCTTCTTTCACGCCTTTTCTTCTTCCTCCCTCTGCTACTGGTCTCTGTGCATTTTCTCAAACACACTAGCAGCCTCCTGTCTCAAAGCCTTTGCATGGGCTGTTCTCTCTTCCTGGTATACCTTTCCCTCGGCCATCCATGTGGTTCATTTCCTCACCTCTTTTCTTTGTTCATGAAGGCCTACCTTGACCACTTCATTTGAAATTGCACATCACATCTTCTCCTCCACCCACTTCCAAACTCCCTTAACCTGCTCTATTTTTTCTTTTCCCTGAGGCATGTATCACCTTTTATCATAATATATAATTTGCTTGTTTAGTATTTTATTGTCTATTCTCTGTCTTTCCTTACTAAAGTAACAGTTCCATGGGAGTAGAGATCATAGTTTGTTTCTGTTTTCGTTTTTGTTTCAGTATTGTATCCCAAAGACCTAAAATAGTGCCTGGCATGTAGTAGTCACTCAATACATATTTTGTGATCATCGAATGAATAATTGTTGCATTTTATCAATTCCTGAGCAAGCAAGTTTCTTTTGTTCACAAACAAGTTAGGTTCACAGGTCCGTGCACGTGTTAAGTCCAGAGTGACTAGGGGCTTTCCTCTTATAGACATAAGATGCATTTACAGCAAATAGAAAAAATGCTTGTTCAGATTTTCTTAATGTATACTTTTACGTCCATGCTGACACATTCCATTGTGCATCTATTTTTGAAAAACCCAAAAGAACAGTTTTATTTGTGTTGGAAATCTGTTGTAATAGGCCACACTCCTCCTTGATGATCTCCACAGCTTTGTAGAGGTATTCAGGGCACCCGCACTCCCAGCATCACCTCTCTGATGATTGCCCAGCGTGATACAGCTTTGAACCAATGCATTTCATCGAGGAGCTGCAACAAAAGTTCATCAGCTGTGCTTAACTATCACCTCCGTTGCTCTTGGACGAGCATTAGCTCAATAGGCTTCAGACACTAACTCTGATCTTCTATCCACATACTTAAAATTGTTGTACTTTGTCAATCACCATTTCTGGATTACCTTCAATTACTCCAGAGCTGCGCTTTTCACAGGTTGCATGGTTCATTCGTTATCCTTCAGCATCACTTCTACTCGAAAAAAATATGTTCCACAAGACAGTGTCATTTGTCACGTTCCTGCCTTTCATTTTTGAAAATTATCTTTTCTTTCCATTATAGCCTTTCTCTTACTAGTAAAATGGAGCAAATAATGTGAGTAAAATACCAAAAAACTACAGGCATACTTTGGCAATATTGCAGGTTTAGTTCCAGACCATTGCAATAAAGTGTATTTTGCAACAAAGGAAGTCACATGAATGTTTTAGTTTTCCAGTGCATATAAAAATCGTTTACACTGTTCTGTATGTAGTCTATTAAGTATTCAATGGCATTTTATCTAAAGAAAAAATGTACATACCTTAGTATAAAAATCCTTTATTGCTAAAAATGCTAGTGATCATCTGAACCTTCAGCAAGTTGTCATCTTTTTGCTGGTGGAGGGGCCTGCTTCAGTGTTGACATCTGCTGACTAATCAAGGTGATGGTTGCTGAAGGTTGGGATAGCTGTGGCAATTTCATAACATAAGACAACAGGCTGGGCAAAGTGACTCACGCCTATAATTCCAACATTTTGGGGAGCCAAGGCAAGAGGATCACGGCAGCCAGGAGTTGAAGACCAGCCTGGACAACATAGTGAGACACTCCCTTTCCCTACGAACAAATTAGCCAGGCATAGTAGTACCTGCCTGTAGTCCTAGGTACTTGGGAGACTGAGGCAGGAGGATCCCTAAACCTGGGAGGCTGAGGTTGCAGTGAGCTTTGATCATACCACTATATTCCAGCCTGGGCAACAGAGAGAGACACTATCTCAAATAAAATAAAAATAAAATAAAATGAAATGTAATAATAAAATAAATTTTAAAGCTTGCCACATCAATGGACTCTTCCTTTCGTGAAAGATTTCCCTGTAGCATGTGATGCTGTTTGATAGCATTTTGCCACGGTAGAACTTCTTTCAAAATTAGTCCATCCATCTCAAACCCTGCCACTCCTTTATCAACTAAGTGTATGTAATATTCTAAATTATTTGTTGTCATTTCAACAGTATTCACAGCATCGTCACCAGAAGTAGATTCCATCTCAAGAAACCACTTTCTTTGCTCATTTGTAAGAAGCAACTCCTCATCTGTTTAAGTTTACCATGAGATTGCAGCAATTCAGCCACATATTCAGGTTCCATTTCTTTTTTAACCATTTTAAATTTTATGTTTTAATTGAAAATTTCAATTATACATATTCATGGGGTACATAGTGATTTTTCCATACATATAATGTATAGTAATCAGATCAGGGTGATCAGCATATCCATTATCTCAAACATTTAGTATTTCTTCATGTTGGGAACATTCAATGTCCTCTTTCTAGCTCTTTGAATCTATGTATTATTTTCATCTATGGTCACTCTACGGTGGTAAGAACACTAGAACTTATTTCTCCTAGCTAACTATAATTTTGTATCCTTTAACAGTAATTCAAGTTCTCTATTTCCACTGCATCTGCAGTTACTTCCTCCACTGAAGACTTGAACCCCTCAAAGTCATCCCTGAGGGCTAGAATAACTTCTTCAAAACTCCTGTTAATGTTGACACTTTGACCTCCTCCCATGAATCATGAATGTTCTCAATGGCATCTAGAATGGTGAATCCTTTTCAACTTACTTTGCTCAGATCCATCAGAGGAATCCACATCTATGACAGCAATAGCCTTACAAAATGAATTTCTGAAATCGTAAGATTTATGGGGTGAAAAGAAGTTGGTGAATACATACAAAAATACAATTAGATAGAATAAGTTCTAGTATTCAATAATACAGTGGGGAAATTATAGTTAACAATAATTTATTATATATTTCAAAATAGCTAGTGGGGGTTAGGGGGAAAAAATAGCTAGAGGAATTTTAATGTCCCCAACACAAAGAAAAGATAAATGTTTGAGGCAATGGATATCCCAGTTGTCCTGATTTGATCATTACACATTTTGTATGCATGTATCAAAATATCACATGTTCCCCATAAAAATGTATCACTATGATACATCAATAAAAAATACAAAAATAAGTAAATAAATGAGACGAAGGTCGAAATTGCTCCTTGATCCATGGGCTGCAGAATGGATGTTGTGTTAGCAGGCATGAAAGCAACATTAATCTTCTTGTACATCTCCATCAGAGCTCTTGGGTGACCAGGTGCATTGTCAATGAGCAGTAATATTTTAAAAGGAATCTCTTTTTCTGAGCAGTAGGTCTCAACAGTGGGCTTAAAATATTCAAGAAACTATGCCGTAAAACAGATGTGCTGTCATCTAGTCTTTTTTGTTTCATTTATAGAACACAGTAGATTTAACATAATTCTCAAGGGCCCTGGGATTTTCAGGATGGTAAATGAGTATGGCTTGAACTTAAAGGCACAAGCTGCATTAGCCGCTACCAAGAGAGTCAGTCTGTCCTTTGAAGCTTTGAACCAGGCATTGACCTCTCTCTAGCTATAAAAGCCCTAGGTGGCATCTTCTGAAAGAAGACTGTTTCATCTACATGGAAAATCTGTTGCTTATTGTAGCTCCTTATTGTAACCCCTTAGCTTATCCAATGATCTTAGATCTTCTGGGTAACTTGCTGCAGCTTCTACATCAGCACTTGCTGCTTCACCTTGCACTTTTATGTTACAGAGATGGCTTCTTTCCTCAAGCCTCGTGAACCAACCTCTGCTAGTTTCAAACTTCTTCCATAGCTTCCTCACCTTTCTTAGCCTTCATGGAAGTGAAGGGAGTTAGGGCCTTGCTCTGAATTGGGCTTTGGCTTAAGAGAATTTGTGACTGGTCTGATCTTCTATCCAGACCACTAAAACTTTCTCCATATCAGCGATAAGGTTGTTTTGCTTTCTTATCATTCATGTGTTCACTGAAGTGACACTTTTAATTTCCTTCAAGAACTTTTCAGGCAGGTGCAGTGGCTCACACCTGTAATCCCAGCACTTTGGAGGCTGAGGTGGGTGGATCACTTGAGTTCAAGAGTTTGAGACCAGCCTGGGCAACATGGCAAAACCCTGTCTGTACAAAAAATTAAAACACAATTAGCCAGGTGTGGTGGTGTGCACCTGTAGTCCTTGCTACTTGGGAGACTGAGGTGGGAGGATCACCTGAGCCTGGGAATTTGAGGATGCAGTGAGCCAAGACCATACCACTGCACTCCAACCTGGGTGACAAAGCCAGATTCTGTCTCAAAAAAATCAAAAACAAGCAAAAAACCTACTTAGTTGTAGTCACAACTTGACAAATTGTTGGCCCAAAAGGCCTAGCTTTCAGCCTATCTCGGCTTTTGACATGCCTTCCTCACCGCGCTTGGTTATTTCTAGCTTTTGATTTAAAGTGAGAGATGTGGGACTCTTCCTTTCACTTGAACACTTAGAGACCACTGTAGGGTTATTAATTGGCATAATTTCAATATTGTTGTGCACTGGAAATAGGAAGACCCAAAGAGAGAGAGATGGGGAAATGGCTGGTCAGTGGAGAAGTCAGAACACACATAACACTTATCAATTAAGTCAGCTGCTTTATGTGGATACAGTTTGTGGCACCCTAAACCAATTACAATAATAACATAAAATATCACTGATCATAGATATCCATGACAGATGTAATATGAAAAAGTCTAAAATATTGCGAGCATTAACAAAATGTGACATAGAGACATGAAGTAAGCACATGCTGTTGGAAAAATAATGCTGATCAATGTGCTTAATGCAAGGTTGCCACAAACCTTCAATTTGTAACAACACATTGTGTGCAAAGCAGAATAAAGTGAGTCACAATAAATGAGATATGCCTGTACATAAAAATCCAGCAAATTTGGAATAAACTAAATAACTGCAAAACTAACTTACCTTACCAGACAAATAACATCATCTACTGCTGGGGACAAGTTGGTATGCTTTGCTCTTGAGCATAAGAATGAAGAAAAATGGAAAGTACAAATGTACAAATTTATACCCTGAAGACCTTGTTTTTCTCTGTGCACTCTGAAATATCACCACTGGGAGGCAGCACATGATTTTAGTAACAGCTTATCCCCCCTCCGAAAAAGACACACTTAAATGATGCTATATTTATAAATATGGTGGTTCCAGGCATTTCATGGTTACAAATAGAAGGAAAAGATGATATTCTGACCTTTAAAGATACTACTTTAATGTCTCTAAGGTCATTTATGCATTCAATATTATCTCTTCCTGCAGCTTCAAAACATCTAGGTATAATAATAACTTTGAAAATGTATGGAAATGAGTTCTCAATAATAATTAGATGCTATTGTGGCTGATGGGAATTAACTGAAATTATGGTTACCATCTCTAACCATCATAATAAACAGACATGCCTTGTGTTTATCTATGTAATTCAAAGACTGGTCAGCAAGCAAATTTGCAAGACGTTTTTAAGAAAAAATGAATTTCATTCAAGAGTAAATATGTTCTAACTTCTTTTCTTTTCCTTTTCTTTTTCTTTTTTTTTTTTTTGATGGAGTCTTGCTCTGTTGCCCAGGCTGGAGTGCAGTGGCGTGATCTCGGCTCACCGCAACCTCCGCCTCCCAGGTTCAAGCAATTCTCCGGCCTCAGCCTCTCAAGCAGCTGGGACTACAGGCTCTAACTTCTTAACTAATTTTTTTTGTCTTTTTCCTGCAAATAATCAGAATGCATACTATTGGGTTAGCATGGTGCATTTCCAGTGTCAGCCAGGTACATATAAGGAGGATTACTTTTGTTATTTTGGACCAATTTCATGCAGCTACTTCTGTATGCAGGCTGTCTGTCCTCAGCAATAGCATATGTGGTTTCAGATATTCACTGAATTTTTCATTGAATTACAAGTTGTTAATCTTCCATCTGCAATAATATTAGTTAATTTGTTAAATGTTCTCACCAGTGGTTTATGCTAGACTTTCTTTTATTACATTACTTTTCATCTACCTTTCTTTCTAAAACTTTATAACTCTCTGGGACATGTTTTGCCAATTGAATTTTTTTCTCCATTAATGCCAACAAGCTGGTAAAACACACAGACAGCAAGAACATTTTTTATATTTAAAAAATAAAACTGTAGCATTCACTTTACAATGAGATTACGTATCTAGAAGGGTTATCATTGTAAACTAGGAAAAGTCTGATGATAGACAACTGAAACCCGTCCATGTGTAATATTGTGATATATACCCCCAAAATGTATTGTGCCAGGTATATAGCACTGGCAATTAAAATTATAAATTTACTTTTTGGGTATCTCACATATTTATCTTTAAAGATTTCAAAGGATTTGAGTGAAGCTGTTTATCAATAGAAAATATGCCCAGGTTTTCCTAAACCAGTATTCTGAACCAATATTGGCAATTCCCCAATTTTAAGACATAAAACTGTTTTATTTCTAAAAATCTGCCAAGCCCATATTCTGGTTTAATGCTATTTGCCCATACCTGCAAGCATTTTAAATATTTTCTCTTTTCCTTTTTTCTTTTCTCAAGGAAGAAATATCTTATTTTTTCTATTCAACGTTTTCTTCTTTTTTGCTCTCTCCCTTTTTCTAACCTATCTCATTCTAACGTGGGAACTATCGGATCTCAGATTTTTATAATACCATAAACACAGGTTTTAAAAAGTAAACATTTCCTATACTGTTTTATGACGTTGTAGTCTTAATTGATGCATAGTCAGCCTTCCAAGGCACAGAAAGCAATAGACTAATTATTTTCCCTCTGCATGGTAAGAATTTCAAGGCTTCACATGTCCTCACTTATCAGTGGGAGCTAAATGATGAGAATTCATGAACACAAAGAGGGGAATGACAGATACTGGGGCCTACGTGAGGGTGGAGGGTGGGAGGAGGGAGAGGAGCAGAAAAGATAACCATTGGGTACTGACCTTAGTACCTGAGTGATTAAATAATCTGTACAACAAACTCCCGTGACACAAGTTCACCTATATAACAAACCTTCACATGTACCCCCTAACCTAAAATAATAGTTTTTTAAAGAGAAGAATTACCAGGTTTCCAGCAAAATATTGAAAATCTGCTCCTCAAAGCCCCAGTTCCTTTCTAAAACTAATTCCAAGTTTTATGGGTTTTTACTGGTTTTTGTTTTGTTTTGTTTTTTGAGACAGAGTCTTGCTCTGTTGCCCAGGCTAGAGTGCAATGGCATGATCTCGGCTCACTGCAACCTCCACCTTCCGTTCAAGCTGTGCTTGTGCCTCAGCCTCCCAAGTAGCTGGGATCTCAGATGTGTGCCACCACACCCAGCTAATTTTTTAAAATATATTTTTAGTAGAGATGGGGTTTTGCCATATTACCTAGGCTGGTCTTGAACTCCTGGCCTCAAGTGGTCTGCCCACTTCGGCCTCCCAAAGCACTGGGATTACAGGCGTGAGCCACCACTGCCAGCCCCAAGTTTTACGATTTATTGATTACTTGTAGCATCCCACTTCCAGGTAGCAAACTCTGTATTAGACTTGCTATCAGCTAGATCTACTGCTGCATATAATAATAAACATTAGTTGAAACAAAATAGAAATTTATTTTTCTCTTACATAAAGTAAGTCTGAAGAGAGGAAGTTCAGAGGCTTCTTTCTTATCTGTAATCTACAAGGTCACCTCAAGACCCAAGACAGTGCTGAGCTCTGGAATATCCACATTCCAGTCACCAAGAAGGGTCAAAACAGGCTCCTATAGGCTGCACTAGTTCTTTTGAGGAACCTCTCAGAATTTCCACACAACAGTTCCACTTACATCTCATTGACTCATAAGCCACATAGGCCACAATAGCACAAAAAGAGACTGAGAATTTGTCTTTAGTCTGCACAGGAATATTCCTACAAATGTGGGATTCCGTTACCAAGGAAGAAGGAAAGAACAACTTTAGAAAGTAAATAAGAGTCCCTGACACAATGTTCATTACAATTTTCGGAGAAACCCCGTCTCTACTAAAAAAAAAAAATACAAAAAAATTAGCCGGGCGTGGTGGCGGGCACCTGTAGTCCCAGCTACTCGGAGAGGCTGAGGCAGGAGAATGGCGTGAACCCAGGAGGCGGAGCTTGCAGTGAGCCGAGATTGTGCCACTGCACTCCAGCCTGGGGGAAACGAACAAAAAAAAAAAAAAAAAAAAAAAAAAAAAAAAAAAGTAGAATATTGGAAATAGCCTAAAAGGCACGGACGATAAATGGTTACATGAAATCCAGAATGTGCATATATTAAGTACTGTCTTGATATTTAAAGTATTGTTTGCTATTTATTGACATGGAAAGTTATCCATGTTACATTTAAAATTTTTTAAAAGCATCTATAATATGAGCCCATACGTAAAATCAAATGTCTGAAATGATTTTCTTAATGTTAACAGGGGTTAAGGAACCACTGGGGTTAATAAT
This sequence comes from Hylobates moloch, assembly GCF_009828535.3. Taxonomy (NCBI): domain Eukaryota; kingdom Metazoa; phylum Chordata; class Mammalia; order Primates; family Hylobatidae; genus Hylobates; species Hylobates moloch. The sequence goes on along the minus strand of NW_026652293.1, from coordinate 34,507,497 downwards.
TTTTTGTAATTTTACTTTCTTCTCTATGTTTTTCTGTATGTTTTGAATTTTTAAAACGAGCTTACACTGTTTATATGATTACTATGGAAATAAAAGGGCACTGAACAAATTCATCTACAATAACTCAAAAAAAGTCAATCTGCAAAACTTTCTATTTGCATACCAACCTTCAACCAGTGAGATTTTTAAGCTGCCCTTATGACACTTACCGGTTTCATAATGATAATAATATTAAGTGCACTGATTGTCAATCTGCAGTAAGTGATAGTGAAGACAGTTTATAAAAATCTTTATTTGCTTCTTTGTCTTGGACTTTTCACTCCAGCTAATTTGAGTTTTGCACTACCTCTTCTTCTCCATGAATTTTTAATATGGTGTTCAGTAGAAAAGAAATTGAGTTTTTATGAATATCTTCTGTATGTTTGTGAAAGTAAGTTTTAATTGCAGTGATTAATTATTTCATTGCCCCTATTTTAATTCTGTCAGTTATAATCATACTTGGGACTTTGTCACTAAGAGGGAAACAGGACATTTGAAATCTGTCTGCCTTTTATACATGTACATTAAGCCCTTTGCCTCATTCCCTTTATCTCTGAAATGAGTAGAATAATGAATCTTTTACTTACCTCAAAGGATACTGTGAAAGTAAAATGAGATAATTTATGGGAAATGTTTTACAAAGTTAAAAGTAGCATATATAGTAATGGGGCAGACTGGCTTATCTTAGAATCAAGGGGTTTATGTAACATTGGGTTTTTTAAGCAGCAGTAATCATCTTTGGTATTGCCCACAACACCTGCAGCCAGTGTGGCCAAACAGGTTGGTTTCTACTTCAAAGGGCAGCAGTAAATTGAGGAAGGCAGGTGTTATAAGAATAAAGACTAAGTCACTCATCCAGAAACCCACCATGAAAAAAGCAGCCAGAATTTCTTGCATCATTTTCTTGGGCTGAGTGGGTAAACCCTAATTTATCATGTAAGTTGTATTGCATTAAAGGATTTTTAAAAATAGATTACCCGTGATTTTCTTAAAATATCAATCTGCAAGAAGTTTATTAATTCCAAACAGCATAGAACTAAGTATTTTAAATTCCTTGCAAGAAAAAAGATCCCCAAAGATTAAGAGCAAATATCTCTTTTTTATTTAATTAAAGCAAAAACATAGCCTGCTTAGAAAAGTGGTCACTCTGAACACACACACACACACACACACGCTATTATATCCTCCCCTTTGAAATGACATCTGTCTTAACGTTCATTTTCACAGGTGGAGAAAATTGAGGGTGCAGAGTTCTGAGACCGTCATTAGTTACAGCTGAATTTCCTCTGAACTAAATTGAATTCAGTAGTGCTGGAGAGACACTGGGGGCTCCTCTTTGCTTGCGTCTCCTGTTTAGCACCAGGATAAGCTCATATTGCCTTGATAACAAAAGGAAAACCCTTTTTTAATGTTGAAAGGGCTGATTGATGCTTATTAATTTATTATAGTTTTGGTGAATTGCGGTTTCCTTTACCACGTAGATGAGTTTCTCATTTTTCTTTTTCATACTAAAGGGATTTTGTGAACTACATATAATAGTGAACTCTTTATAATACTCCATGTGTATATAGAGTTGTTGCCCAACATTTTAAGCTTCCTCATATGTCCCCCAGCCCTGTTTGTGAGCTTTGTCTACTTTGAGGAGAGGCTTTGTATCAGTGGTGGAGACGCAATTGGCAACGGATTTTGAAGCATGTACTGTTACCCCATACACATACATCAACCCAGGATCACTTTCTGGATAATTTGATGACCTGGGCTTCAGCCATCACATTGAGACCTGCTCCAAATAACTCCTCTGCATCTTAATATTTCCATCTCTAAGATGTTTTGGACTTGCAATATGCCACTAGGATATTTACATAGGATTTAGTTGAAATTTTCGAGAAAACTTCATCTTTGTAACATTTTAGCTTAAAGTAATATTGTATTTTGTTATTATTGTTATAATAATGACTAAAATTTGTTTTCTCCCTTGTTTTTAGTTCTACGAGTACTGTGTCTTATGTGGATGAACCTAGTCAGCGTGATGATGTGTCTCACCTTACAGTTCAGATGGAAAACACCTATCAGTTGGGTGTGTTCTTTTATCTCTCACTCCTATTTTAAACTTCTAAATTGGTGACTGAGGCTCTTAAAAATGATATTTGATAACCTGGCATTGTCTTCAATTCTAGCACAATATAAGGGACTTTAATGAATTGAGTGATTTGATGTTGCTTTAGTTTCTTCCTCAGCAAAAAGGCAACAACCCTTGCTGTCTTACTTTTCTTTATTAATGTTTCCCAAATGCCAGGCAATTCACTAGGTGGCAATGATGTATACAGTATACTACTGGCTTAACAAATTCACTGAGTATTTCTGGGTACATAGAGAGATATGACTTAAATGAAAGAGATAAGTATTGATGTTTTATCCAACAAAACCAATCAGTGTTGTTACTAGGTTAAGGAAAAAAAAAACTCAAAGCAAAGGCAAATGACTCATAGCCCCCTGTTGACAGAGATGTTTATCCATTACCATTGAGGTTTTGAGTCTTTGAAAACAAAGATCTTTGCACCTGCCCCTATACTCCCAGGTGGAGTCCACGGCAAATATCTTTTCCCATCCATGTTTCCTCATAGACCCACTGGTTTTCTCTAAACGCGTACCTGCCCACTATTACCTGAATTCATATATAATTACTGCTATATAGAAATTCCACAGAGATTTACCAAGGGGCAAATAAAGACTCTATGGGCCAAGGTGATTCCATCTGTGGCCAGTTAACCATCAGGAAAATTATAGACCATCAGCATGTCCCCTTTGGCCTTGTAGCCAGTTTTCTACAGGAATCCCCAAGACTATGGTTACTACTCCTGAAAGTGACTGACTCAAGGGCCTTACTAGAGATCACTAAGAATAAAAGCCTTCCATGATATTCATTGTAACTTCATATTAAGGCTACATGGATTACACGGCTCCATACTTAGCCAATCTACTGATATTTTCACAGTGCCTGTGGTGGACAGCTAATATTCCTGCCATCCAATATACTTTTATACTTCTCTGGTAAACTTACTAAATTTCCTTTGAAATTCCACCATCATCACCACTTTTGATCCTAGCATTCTGATGAAGCTGGCACTGGCTTTATAGATACAGCAGTCACTGATTCTAGAATGGCATATAACCATGGTCAATCCAATCAAGGCCTTTGAGATTAAATTCAGAAAATGTTGTTTGGCCTGTTGCAGAAGAACATAAAGCCCTGAAACTTGAAGGAATGTAGGGGCTCTGGCAGTATCTGCCGCCTTGCCCTGACTTGAAACTGAGAGAAAACAACAGAATCCTGATGTCATCATTGGAGTCCTAAATGCAGTTGACTACCCTTTAACTTTTCAGTTAGGCAAGCTAGGTTTGGGTCAGGTTTTCCCTCACTTGCAACTAAAAGTTCTTAGCCATGGGGTGTCTATGACTTTTAACTGTGCATGCTGGAAGGGTTTGAATCAGATTTCAACAAGATAGGGCACTTGAAATGTGAATCTCTGTGTTTCTACATAAGGATATTTTTTGCAACTTGTCTTCTCAAATAAAGCATCTTATCAGTTTTAGAAGTACTGAGCATGAACCACATCAGAAAAGTAATTTTAGAAAAAGCTTAGTATAGATGAAATATACCTGTATTTTCCTACAATAGTCTATGTGAATTTTTTAATAATTAAAGTATTTTATGCTTGACAATTCACTTTTTATAGCATTCAACCAGCCATTTTATTAATACTTAATCAAAACTGTGTTTCCACTTCTACTTGTTTCTGGGTTTATTTCACATATGAAAGGTATTTTGTGGGTGTATTAGTCCATTTTGCATTGCTATAAAGAAATACCTGAGACTGTAATTTATAAAGAAAACAGGTTTATTTGGCTTATGGTTCTAGAGACTATACAGGAAGCGTGGTGCCAACATCTGCTTCTGGTAAGACCTCAGTAAGCTTTTAGGCATGGCAGAAGGGAAGGAGAGTTGGCATGTCACATGGCAAGAGAGGGAGCAAGAGAGGTGCCAGGCTGTTTTAAACACCCAGCTCTCATGTGAACTAATAGAAGGAGAACTATAGAGCAAGAACTCAGTAATTACCGCTGGGACAGCACCAAGCCATTCATGAGGGATCCACCTTCCTGGCCCCAACACCTCCCACCAAGCCCCACCTCCAACACTGGGGATCACATTTCAATATGAGATTTGAAGGGGACAAATATCCAAACTATATCAGTGGGACTTTGGTAAATAGTTTATCATATCTTTACAATGTAATACTGGCCAGAAAAGTAGAGGGAAATATCAGCCAATCACCAGCACTATTATGTTTAATTAATTTTTCATTCTGTTCAATAATGTTTGCATCATCTAAACACATCTTAAATGAGAGCATTTATGTAAATAATTACGGCTACAAAAAATGAGATGAAACATGAGTATAATTCATGAGAGGAAAAAAGGGAATAGAAAAGGAAACTGTGTTTCTTATAATAAAATACCATTTACATATTTCTCATTAATTACTAAAACAAATATAAAAGAAAATGCAGGCTGTGGCATCTGTCGTATCTGAATTTGAATACTAATTTTGCTAATTCCTTGAGCAAGGTATTTAGCATCATTGAATCTCAGTGTCTTCACTTGTAAATAGGGATAATAGTCTATACATCATATGGATGCTATGAGACTCAAATGATGTAATATGTTTAAATATCTCCATTCATCATGTTACTACTCCTAAAAGTGACTGACTCAAGGACCTTACTATAGATCAGTAAGAATAAAAGCCTTCCATGATATTCATTGTAACTTCATATTAATTATGGAATAAGTTTTCCACAGGACTTTTTCTGGAACTGAGTATAGCGGCACCTGGTTGTTTGCAAACACGGACTGCGAGCCAAACTAGATTGGCGGCCATCTTTGCTACCACATGAAGACAGCCTGCCTTGAGAATGAAGCCAGCACAGTAGAAAGTAGATCCAAAATATTGAGAAAGAGAGAGATTATTTGAGTTCAGCTTCCATGAAGTGCTCAGGCCCTGTCTCTATGTCATGTTTTCTTAGACCCTGTCAATCTCTCAGCATTGAGAGATTGGGTGGGACCCACCCCATGGGGTCCTTCCTAACCCCACAGGCCTCCCAGTCTTCCGACTTACGTCCTCCTTCATCTTGCTGCCTTCTCAGCAAGGTAAATCCCCAATTCTTCCTTCAGCATGCAGTAACTACAATAACAGCAATAACACTAATAAGATCACATATCTAAGGAGTGTTTTATTGTGTGACAAGCACTGTTCTAAACATATTCAATATATTGTCTCATTTAATTCTAACAAAAAAATATGTAGTAATTCTTATTATTACCCCCAATGTGGGGTAGTGGAGGCCCATATACATTAAGTAAACTTATCTTTATCTATTTTTTAAGGACAAGTTTTTTTGTTTTTAAAATTATTTTTGTTCTGATCCTTCAGGTCTTTGCCTTTTGATTTCTAAAACATGTTTTTTCTCCTAAGGAAAAAAAAATCTCAAAAAAGAAGAAAAGCTTTGCCATTCACACTAGTTTACTCTGAAAGTAGTTTTAGGAGCTTATTTCAGAAGTCAGAAACTGAACATTGATGGATGATTCTGGATGTTTAGGGAAAAGGTAACAAAGAAGTAAGAAAAGAATACTTCATTACCATATTGCAAAGTATTTTCAAAACAGGATCTGGTTAATGATTTTTTTTAATCTAAGCAAAGTGTGGAAAGGACATTGGTAGCACCGTAGAACGGGAACTACTGGAAACAGACTCAAGTGCCACCAGGTCCCTCTTTCCAGCACTAACCTATGTGCACTTTCTTCTCTTTTGGTGGCCTGGCCTCCTTTTCACCATGAAAAACATGGCCTCCAGCAGGTTCTCAGAGTCACGTGGTAACTTTTGCCACCAGAAAGAGGCTGACTCTTTTTTCCTACTTGCAGTTTAAAGTAAAAATTCCAAGAAAAGGCTCTCATTGTCCTGGCCCAGAGCATTGTCACCCCTGGGTTAATCAACCATGCCCTAGGCTTGAGTTCACAGGAGATGATGGGGAGATCTTTAAGAACCACTTTACCTATCTAGATTCACTCTCCACCCCCACCCTTCCATGATTTAAATGGAATTCAGCAATTTCTATATTGTTGAATCAAATAAAAATAACCATTTATAGAACCTCAAGAGGCTCACCTAACTGAACTGCATTCAGAGGCTGTAACCTTCTGGTTAAGTTCAGCCAGTGGGAAACCTCAGCAGAGAGGCAGAGGGAGTGAGAAGTGTGAGGTGGAGCTCTTTATTTCCCTGGCTCCTGCCTGTGAGTTCATCACAGCCTGGTTACATTCCTCAACCAAAGGACAGAAGCTGCTCCCAAGGGAGCCCTCTCCACATGACCCTTCTGGGATCTATTAAAAGCTCTTCCTCTATTCCCCAATCTTGGGGTTGTGGGGGTGGGCTGACAACCTTACTTTCACTGGCTGAGGGGTACTGCACTATCCCTTGTGATTTTCTACAGCCCACTCAGAACTTCCTCCTGGAATTATTTTAACTATAGGGTGCCATATGTTTCCTTTGACCCTGACAGATGCAGTCATCACAAACAAACACTTATTAATAGATACCGACATCTATTAAAAGAGAATTGAATAGAATTCTTGATCTCATTCCTTCACCTTTATCAATTCAACAAATAATGATTGGGCTTCTGTATGCCAGGCCCTGGGCACACGTTCACATCATGCAATGACATTAGTATATGACCAAAGTGATGATATGGCTAATATTCCTGGGATGCAGGATAAAGAAGATTCATTTGAAGCTTCTCCTCTGAACGTGGATGAAATGTGGTCGAGAATATAAGCTCTAGCATCAGATAAACCTGGGTGTGCAGCCCAGCTCTGCCTCTGTGTGTGATTCTTGGCAGGTTACTCAATGTATTTAAATCTGTTTCCCCACCTACCAAATGGAGATAACAGTGAGATTCACCTCAGAGATCTATTGGAAGACTATATAAGGTAATATGAAGTGCTTATCGCACTGCCTGACATGTAGCAAAAGCTTAATAAAAAGCATTCATTATTATATATGTATACAATATACAATCATATGTCATATATAATGATTATTATCTATAAAATTTAATTCTATTTAAATTCAGAAATCATACATTAAAAGTTTCTTATGCCTTTAGCATTGTATTAGACTCTGAGGAGGATAAAATCCGAGCTTGCTTACCATTTCACTGGAAACGCAGGTATGCTTTAGCCAATATCAAGTGGATTAGGAGCCAGGATGGCAGTGGGGACCCAGTGCATGGAAAGGAGGGACATTTTTACCTAAGAGGAGGTAGAGTGCTACCTGGAGAAGAAGACATTTGAGATGGTATTGAAACATGAGTGGCTGTTTCTCAGATGAACAAGATGGGGAAAGGTATTCCATCTGAAAATTAAAGAGCAAGAGTAAAGACACAGGAGCACCTTTATAGACAGATAGAGCCTGTGAGGCTGGAGCAGTCCGCAAGAGGGGCACTGTGGTAGCGGGAGAAGGGGCCGTAGGGAATCACACCTTGGACCTCGCTAAGGGGAATGTCACTTAAGATCTGGTAGATAGATTGGAGCTGGAGATATAAGAGGTAGAGAGCCAGTTAGAAAGCTGTTGAGACTTTGAAGTACGGCCATAACAATGGGGCCTGGGAAGGAAGAGACTTTCAAGGTCAAACCCCAGCAGTATTGAGCACACTTTTGAGATAGTCGTGTAAATGTATGAAAATATTGTCTTCTTGTCCTCTCTCAGAGCACTTGATGGGAAACCTAATTAGAGCCACTTGGTTCTTTTAATAGAGTCCACCCAGAAGATTAAATCCCTCCATGTTTCCATACTCTTTTGATTAGCCTAGGGGGTGGGTGGGTGTGATTTGCAATTACTTTTTAGAAATAAATATTATGTGTATTTTCAGGTCCTCCCAAACATTTTCCTGTGGTCGCTGTCAATCATATTTTGAAGGATGTATTAACCAGCTATCTACAAGTAGAAGAATATGAACCAGAGCTCTGTAGACAGATGACTAAAACCATTTCTGAGGTACATGTGTGATTTGCCCAAAGTGTTAACAATAGCTAGAATATTTGCTAAAGTACAATGAACTCTCTACTTTTTTGATGAGGGGAATTAATTTGCAGTAACAGTTAAAATGCATATTTATAATTAGGTCATATTCTACATATATGAGTGTGTGTGTGTGTGTGTGTGTATACATAAAGCCTTTGTCTAAAACAATCAGATGCATCATTTGCATGCATTATGTAAAAGTGTATAAAACTGCCCCATTTATAAAAGTGTTTATTGTAAAAGATACAACATTTTAATGATTATTTTCTCTTCACTAAGGCAGCTTCCTTGAGTGCCATCAAATACAGACATCGTGGTCTTCAAGCACATTTCTATTTTTACAAACCCCAGGGCTGCACTTCATCAAGGTTTCCCCTACTTTTTTTTGATAACAAACTCTTTAATGAACATTAATGATTAGTTATATTACAGGAGACTCCAGATGTATGGTTCCTTAATTAGACATGAACAAGACAGTGTAATTCCAATGCCAACATTCTTTGACGTGAAGCCATCTTAACATAAATTTTCAAAGAGTGTAATTTATTGAATTCTGTGCTCTGGATTATAATTATTTCATGTATCTTAAAAAAGGTTGATTTATTGCTGGTGTTAAAATTTTGTCCCTGAATGTTCTATCTGAGGAGGACCGTGCTTGAAGGGAATCATAGTTACGGTTCTACAACAATCACTCGAAGTATCTACAATGCATCATGCTATTAAATTAAATCCCTTGTATTTACAACAAAGGTTAATACTTTTGAGTTTCAATGTAGCTGAATGAAGACCCTCCCTTTTTTTAAATTTCTAGGTTATTAAAGCCCAGGTCAAGGACTTGATGATTCCACGGTATAAACTAATTGTGATTGTTCACATTGGACAACTGAACGGGCAGAGCATACTTATTGGAAGCAGATGCCTCTGGGATCCTAAAAGTGATACCTTTTCATCTTATGTTTTCAGAAATTCTTCTCTCTTTGCTCTTGCAAATGTCTATGCAGTTTACCTTGAGTGATTGAAAATAAGAAATCTAGCTCTTACTTCTGAAAATTCTGAGGCAGGCTGTATGTCTGTACACAAAAGTTTTACTGCCAAAAACTTTGAGAAAGAAACAACACTGATAATTCAAGCAACTGGAAGCTTTTGAATTTTTTCGTATTCTAGTAAAGATTGGGGGAGGGGAGGGTAGCCACAGAAAGAATCTTGTTTATCTAAAGCAGGAACTTGGTCTTGGTTTTGCTGTATTGCTTTCCACAGACATAGATTCTTATTAAATATTTGTTTCGGTACTAATTATTTTAATTATTCTTTAATTAGAGTGTTACAATTTCCTGCATTTTTTTTAATAAAAAGAAGGTTTAGAAAAACTATGGCTATATACGCTGACCAATAAATGATAGTAGAATATTCAACATGGTATACACAAATGATAAATAATATGCCTCAGTGCTGCATATAAAAGAATACTGGTTTTCATTTTGTACTTAATAAATTGAGCAGCATTTATTAAGTGCAATTATTGTTACATGTACCTGACAGCTGAAACTGCTGAGGTAGAATTAATGGCTTCATAACAATTAGCATGGTCCCACAGGCTGCAAGCTAAAACTAGAAGCTCTTGTGGCTTGCCTGCACTTTACACAATTGTGGGAGAACCGAATGTTGCCTCTTCGGTAATGGAAACTATAAAGTGAATAAAGGCTTTTTGGGACACTGAAGTAGACATTGTGATATTAAATATACATGATGCTTAATACTAAATGTGTCTGTAACACATAAAATCATTTATTGGAAAGAGACATTGCTTTTAAATATCCTAGGCTAACAAACTTTTTCACAAAATATATAGCTGGCACCTTAACAAATAAAGCATGTGTATTTACCATTTTACTCCTATGACTTTAATACTAAAGTGACCCAGTGAGGTTTTGAATAGATGGGCGCTAAAATTTACAGGGCTGAAATAGCTTATTATTCTGCTGGTTAATGTATCTTACGCCACGGATCATTTATTTTTATGAAGCTTTCAAGTCTTTGTGTGCAAGTAAAATGATGTTGTGGCGTTGTTCTTGGATGGTAAGCCTAGAGGACGTTTGTTAAAGGTCAAAGACAAATTGTACACATATGGAGAAAATTAGCAATGCTGTAGTCTTAAGGAAAAAATGATTTATCATTCATATCAAAAAGAGTTTATAAAATGGAAAACCAGTCAATGCTTTAATTTTAAAATGTTTTGGGGTCTTACTTTTCCCCAAAAATGACATGTAGTAAAAAGTGGATACTTTTAAAATCCCTTCCCTTCTGCTATTTTCTGGCTTTTAAAGTGATTATTCAAAATGAATTTGTCAATTTTCACTAGTTTTTTCCTGTTAGTGCATTAGTGGGAATATGTCTATGTAATAATTTATCACAACCAATGTTTGTCAGTCTCCATAGAACAGTTTTCAATCTGGATTAGATTACAGCTATAATAAGTAAATGAGCTTCATATTTTCATTACACATTTGTGAACATCTCCCTTTGTGGAACAACAGCGGGGGTAATCATATCACAGTTTCGTATGAATAAATGAAAATGAAGAAACTTCTTTAACATATAGAAAGTCTATCGTAACAATGACTGTTTGTTTTAGAGTTCTAAATTCTAATCCATGAGATAATTTCTTACTATCTTCCCCAGGCTGTGTTGAGAAGCGAAACTGAAAAACATGACGGCAGTTAAAAAACAAAAATGAAAGCAGTTTGCCAGCATATTGCTACACACTGTAATTCAGATACTCAGTGATGAATTCTAGCAATTATATAGCAGTATAAGAATACATAGTAAAAACTCACTCCTTGCAACTAACTTGGGAGAAGCTAGTTATCACACAGAACTTTATCATGAGAAATTTTTAAAGAAATTATCACACAGAACCTTATCGTGAGAAATTTTTAAAGCAATGACACTATAAATTTGAAGGAATTGTTTTACTTTGAAACGCCCTGAACTTCCCTGGTATTCTTTTTCCTCTCCTAAAGTGCCATCCTTCTTCCCAGACCAGCCATGCCCATCCCTGCCCCAGAGCCTTCACTCGTGCTTTCCTACCTCGGAACACCCCCTCCCACTTAAGCCACTTTCTTCACTTTTCAGGGTCACATTTAGGTCTCACCTTTTCTCTCAGTCCTTCTCTATTCATTGCCTGCCTCCTGCTCTCTCTCTCCTCTGATCATTCTCATGGTCGAGCTCTTGACTGTTCTCTAGCTAACTTTTGAATTTTAGTTTTGTTTCCCTTACTATTAATAGACTGAAGACATATTGAGGACATGGACCACATAACTTGACAGTGCCTAGCAATAAAACTCATTTTTACTTTTAGAGTTATCATTATGTGCATTGCACTGTGCTACATAACTCCCAGCTGCACAGATAATAGCAAACACAGTTCAACCCCTGAGGAACTAGGATCCTATAGGGGTGAAAAGGGAAGTACACAAGTGACCCCAGTATAGGCTCAAATATGTTGTCATAAGAAAAATCCAGAATATCTTTATCCAATTAACGGAATCGTGGAAGGCTTCATGAAAGGAAAGAAAATTTAAGCTAGACTGTGAAGGAGAGATTAGAATTTCAACAGGCAGAAGATTACAGGAAGTCTAGGCTGGATAAAACACAGTGTTCATGAAGATAACTGGTTAGAACTAAGATTAGAAGAATACTTTGTGAGTGTCTGGGTAAGAAAATGAGTAATCATTAAAGGTTTTTCGTTAAACTAACAGTATAAGTGAACGGACGCTCTAAGAAGATGAATATGTCGGGAAAGAACAGAAAGACTCTTTGGGGAGGTGAGAGGTAATAGAGGCTGGAAGAGGCAGTAGCATTGGACATGGAAAGGAGAGGACAGTTGTATGAGACACTATGGGGGCAAGGTCTACATGAGTAGGCAAGGGGAAGGAGGAGTCAGAAGTGACCCCAACACGATATGAAAAGACTGTTGAAAGTTTTGAGCTCTGGACGTTTGCAGACGTAGGTCTGAGTCCTGCTGTCCCAGACACAAGTTAAGTGACCTCAAATAAATTACTAATATCACTAAGCCACAGCTTCTTCGTTGTAAAGGAATGATAGTACTGGTACATACCTCATAGGATTTTGGTGAGAATTGAATACATATGTTTGCTAAACTCTTAACATCATAATTCCTGATAGAAAGCTCTCAATACAGTAGCTCTTAAGATTGCAGTTGAAAGTTTCAATATGGGTCACTAGTTCAATGGGCCTATTAACAAAAATAAGGAAGTCAGCAGGAAGAGTTTGAGGAATAAAATATGAAGTTTTATTTTGCACTTGTTGAATTTAAGTTAATGATGGGATATTAAGATGGGGTTAGCCCCCGGCAGCTGAGAACGTGGGGCTGGAGCTGAGCTACAACATCAAGGTGAGAGATTTAGACTTGGCAGTCATTCAAATTGAGACCTAACATCCTCTTGCTTTATAAAATATTCATTAGCATAATCTTCAGCAAGTATAGTGAGTACTAATAGCAAATTACTAAAAATTCAGTTAACTCTGGGAACATCAGCCGGAAACCACCCCTCAAAAATTAATAGGAATTTTTTTTTCCAAAACTAAAATTAAATGATGCCTTCTTTTCTTCATTAAAAAAATTCCTAGATGATCCATTTATGTTGTCAGACATCATAAAAAATGTAAGGGTTCTCTCAAAAATACATTAGCATCTTGAATGGAGGTGTCAGTGCTGTCATCTGCTGTCATTGTTAATAAAATGGCTTTAAAGAAAATACATCATAGGAGGTTCTTCCAACAGAGTTCAACATATTATATGTTCAGAAATTAAGTGCTAGTTCAACTCCTTTATTAAAAAAAAAAACTCTTAAGAATTATCCAGTATATGGGAATGATTTTAAAAACAACAACAGTTGAGAAATTAGAGCTTGTAAATGTAGCCATCCTAGATAATGAACAAACTCTTTGTTGGGACCATCATTTGACCTGTGTTTCTAGATATTACCAAAAAATATATTAAGAAAACTCAACATTAAATAGTTATTCATAATTTACTATACATTTTGCTCCCAAAATTATTCTAAAGGAGTGGCCTGTGCCCATTACCTCTGATTTTCTCTGCCACTTCTTTCTATGCTACTTTCACCTTCTGAAATCTAGTTCTCATCGCCGCTAATGTGTTACTTTCACAAGTATTCAAAGTGGTCCCCCAGCCCAATCTGCAAAACATTTCCCCAGTTGCATCCACCTCAGCTATCATCTGAATTCATTTCTTTTGAGTGGCGTTGTAATATAGTTGGTTAGGTTTTGGTTGCCTTTTTTTTTTTTTTTTTTTTTAGCATAAGTTTGACAAAAATCTCCTTTAACTGCCACACTTACTAGCTGTGTCTGACTTTGGTTTGTGGTGGCTAGTGTCTTGAGCCTTAGTTTCCCCAAAGGTAAAGATGATTATGATTACTACTTATGTTCTTGTCAGGACGACTAAAAGGGAAAGTATGCATAGAATATCTGACCCACAGTAGATGCTTACTCTCAACCTCTAATTTTTTCCTGCAGAAACTCTTTTCTAAAAAATTGAGCAGATATTTTTGCAATTCTGCTCACTACCCTAATGTAATACCATAGATTACATTTTTTCTTTTATCACCTTTAATCATCTGCTGCTGCCTTCTTTGAATGACAATTTCTTCTCAAGTCCAATTTTATTATACAGTCCTATACATCTCCAAATTTAGCTTCTCATGGCTCATGTCTACCTGTTTTTTAAATTTGTTTCATTCAGATGTCTTAACTGTCACTTCAGTACTTTCTTGATTCCTTTGAACATTTCTGTTTACTTCCACCTATTTTATCCTGTTAGTTCCCATGTGAATTTATATATTCCTCTAGTATGTTCATATAGAATAAACACACCAAAGGTTTATTTAGGCATATATATTAAATATCTGATTAAAGTCTCCTGTAATCTCTTCCCAATTTCTTTCCTTGCCAATTTGAGTACACTTTTTTTTTTATTTTAGTGCAAGATATAACTTGAAACTTGTGGTTTTCCACCCACCCACCAGGCTATTTCCCTACCTAGCAAAGCAAGGAACCAGTATAACCAGTACGGGAAGCACTAAGCTTCACTTTACATTTGTGATCAGAAAAGTTTCCCACAGATGATGATGAGAGTGAATCATCTAACCATTAAAAGGACAGAATATCCAGCCAGATTTGTTTAGGGGTTGCTGGGAAATAGGTTTTTAAATTCCTATGAAAAAATCAAGCTTAAAGACTCATAATTTCATTTTGAAACTAAAGGAAAATAAACTGTATGTTGTTAGTTAATTATATTAATTATATTTATTTTTTTCCTTTAAGGAAATGTATTATATAACAAGAACTTTACTTTGGTAGGACAGGTTAATAATTTTTAAAAAATATATAGTAAAATTGTTTGCTTGCATCCCAATTCACAAGCACAAGTAAAAGCCATTTATGGGCCCAATCATTTAAAGAAGAAATAGTATCAATCTGTGTCTCTACAAAGGACATGAACTCATCCTTTTTTATGGCTGCATAGTATTCCATGGTGTATATGTGCCACATTTTCTTAATCCAGTCTATCGTTGTTGGACATTTGGGTTGGTTCCAACTCTTTGCTATTGTGAATAGTGCCACAATAAACATACGTGTGCATGTGTCTTTATAGCAGCATGATTTATAGTCCTTTGGGTATATACCCAGTAATGGGATGGCTGGGTCAAATGGTATTTCTAGTTCTAGATCCCTGAGGAATCGCCACACTGACTTCCACAATGGTTGAACTAGTTTACAGTCCCACCAACAGTGTAAAAGTGTTCCTATTTCTCCACATCCTCTCCAGCACCTGTTGTTTCCTGATTTTTTTAATGATGGCCATTCTAACTGGTGTGAGATGGTATCTCACTGTGCTTTTGATTTGCATTTCTCTGATGGCCAGTGCATCA